>NC_085871.1:47821431-47938931 GCF_034702125.1 Engraulis encrasicolus | reverse complement strand
TCCCTACAACGCAACACGTTATTGACCAAAAAGAAACATCATCGCCACCAGCAGTCCCGTCCTTTTTTGTTACGACATATAGTAGGCTACACAAGCGACGCGGATCAGGCAAATTATTAAGAACAATTGGTCCATTATTGAAAGTGATGCGCAACTACGTGAGGTGTTTCCAGAACCACTCATGGTGTCTTTAAAGAGTGCACCCAGCCTAGGAGATAAATTAATGCGCTCTCACCTACAGGTGAAAAAGAGAGAAACCTGGCTGCGTAAACCCATTGGCACCTATAGATGTATGAAGTGCCCTCACTGCCCAAATGTTTCACAAGCCAAATCTTTTGTGGATACTAAAACCACGAGAGAACACGGACAGAGAGATTTCATTAATTGCAATTCAACATTTGTCATATACCGCCTAACCTGTCCTTGCGCTGAAGGGTTCTTTTATATCGGACGCACAAAAAGGCGCATGCGAGATAGGCTAGCAGAACATATGCTATCAGAGTGGGCAATTTTGACTATCCCATGGCGAAACATTTCAATGAATACCATGGTAAAAATGATTCTCTGCTGCGCATACAGGGCGTCGAACATATCAAACCTCTTCCGAGGGGTGGGGACAGGCTAAAAAGACTTAATCAGAGGGAGACTTTTTGGATACACCAACTGGATGCCATGCGCTATCCTGGTCTAAATGAGGATATTGATTTTACTTGTTTTTTTGTGATGCTTATTTGTACTTCTGGTCATTTTTTTCTGTGGCATCACTTATTACCCCAGGCTATTTTTTAATCTTTGTTTTCTCTGGTGTGCGCAAATGTGTGTAGTGCGTAATGGGTCACATGTGGTGATGTCACTATTTAAGGGAGTCCTTTCTTTTCAATTACATTACATTACATTACATTGCATTTGGCAGACGCTTTATAACCAAAGCGACTTTCAAAAGAGGACATAATCAAGCCAACATCACAAGCAAATAAAGTGCACAGGAGATATACAGAACAAGTGCAGTTGCAAAGAGGGTTAGTTTTTTTTTTTTTTTTTATCATAAAGAGTAAATAAAAAAACACTTTATTTGCTTGTGATGTTGGCTTGATTATGTCCTCGTTCAATGGTGAACGTAGCCCTGATGAAGACCTGGTGAGGTCGAAACATGTCGGCTTTTTAATGTAACCCCAGCCCAGTACCATTTAAGGCTTTTTAATGTAACTTCCCGTTTGGACACCTTATTTTGGAGTGCCTGGATGAACTCTTCTCTCTACATGAACTGATACCCGATATCCAAGAGCACCCAACAAACTTAAATGAACAGACTGAAGACTGCTTGAGCTTCCAGCCACCTGTGTGCCTTTCATTGCCAAAATAATGTTCTGACTTTTATCTAAATTATTTGGTGATATCCCTCACAACAGTGCATAGGCACTCACATAGGCCTAATGGCGAGAGTTTTTCCCTCAGCACGTAATGAAAGCTAATCGAACTTCCAATGACAGATGGTGCTGACGGACAACGCATGAGGGAAAGAAGTTGCAAACTTGATCGTGTTCAGTTTCGTCAGTCCAACGGAACACTTCTGGCTATAGAAAATGAATCTGTATTGCAACAAATCTAGTTAGGCCTAGGTCTATATAGGCTATCCAAGATATTTAATTTAGACAGAATCCTTTCAAGCCGTGCAGCATCAACGTGGTCATATAGCCTACTGTCTGCACTTGTTCCGTTGCCTGCCTCATAGCAGAGAAGGAATGGCTTGCTGTTGTTGAGGATTTGTAACGTGGATTATCGAAACTGAAGACTTGATTTCTTCTATTGATACATTTTTGTTTGGTATAATTACGGACAATGCAAATAACTGATTTTTGTGACGTTCGGACATTTTTGGAAGGAATATAATCGAATTAGTCCTGCCGCTTGGGTTATTGTTTTTCGCGTGCATGTGGATGAGCATAGGCTATTGAATTTGATTGCAGCCTAATAGGCCTACTGAACAGTGGACTGAAATTGAATTGAATAGGACGTAAGCATACCTATGTCATTTTTAACAAGAGTGGCATTTTTCTCGGGTGCTAAAAAGCAAAAAGCACCATGGTCAGACCCTGGCGCGCAAGGTCATGTAGGCAGACATGAAAGACTCACTACTCCACGGGCAAATATCGGGAAAAATTAAGCACCACCAGCATGGACAGCTCCCCACGAGTCACTTATAATGGTTGGTCTTTTCCTGGGGTTTGATTCATGTTGTTTGGGGGAAAATATTAAAATAGCCTTTTGTAATGGTAAGAATATTTCCAAAGAGCCAAGATGGGACTTAAGATCAATATGGGCCAGGTTTGTCTCCGTGCGCACACACACACACACACACACACACACACACACACACACACACTCTCTCTCTCACTCTCTCTCTCTCTCTCGCCACATATTTAATGTCGCTGTAAATTGGTGTAATGTAGCAGAAAGTGCGAGACATTCGCTGGCCTCGTTGCACACAACACGTTGTGAAATGATTTCTTAACGGTTTTAACCGCATCATTCGCGACTCTCGAGCAGTTTGAGAACTGAGAAGAATGAGAGAGAGAGAGGGCAGTGACTACCATGTCACTGAGACTATGTGTGTGTTGTGCCTAGTGCAGAAAATACATATCCATATAGTTTATTACATAATGCACCATGTTATTACATTTCCATCAAAAAAAAAAGTTGCGGCCGCATTCCGTAATAAATTTCGCATTTTGTAATAATTTATTACAAGATGAGAAAAAAGTTATTACGAAATGCGTTCAAGAAATTTATTACGAAATGCGTAAATTATTACACAATGCGGCAATTGTCACCGCATTATGTAATAATTTGTTACATTATTACATATTGCACCGTTATTACATAATGCGACGTTACACACCTCCTCATGGTTCTTACCTGTCCACCTCCTCATGGTTCTTACCTCCTCATGGTTCTTACCTGTCCACCTCCTCATGGTTCTTACCTGTCCACCTCCTCATGGTTCTTACCTGTCCACCTCCTCATGGTTCTCACCTCCTCATGGTTCTTACCTGTCCACCTCCTCATGGTTCTTACCTCCTCATGGTTCTTACCTGTCCACCTCCTCATGGTTCTTACCTGTCCACCTCCTCATGGTTCTTACCTGTCCACCTCCTCATGGTTCTTACCTGTCCACCTCCTCATGGTTCTCACCTCCTCATGGTTCTTACCTGTCCACCTCCTCATGGTTCTTACCTGTCCACCTCCTCATGGTTCTTACCTGTCCACCTCCTCATGGTTCTTACCTGTCCACCTCCTCATGGTTCTTACCTGTCCACCTCCTCATGGTTCTTACCTGTCCACCTCCTCATGGTTCTCACCTCCTCATGGTTCTTACCTGTCCACCTCCTCATGGTTCTTACCTGTCCACCTCCTCATGGTTCTTACCTGTCCACCTCCTCATGGTTCTTACCTGTCCACCTCCTCATGGTTCTTACCTGTCCACCTCCTCATGGTTCTTACCTGTCCACCTCCTCATGGTTCTCGGGCTGAGCGGTGAAAGCAGGACAGAGACCCTCGTCCTTAAGATCTTGTTCTGTGGAAAACACAAAGTCAGACGTGTTAAAGTCTGAAGTTAATATTTCCTTATCTGTCTGCCTATCTTGTCTGCGCCTTGTGGCAGCCTCCAGAGCTGATGTGTGAATGTTAAATGTTTGTGTGTGTGTGTGTATTTCGAAAACACTTTAAGACAACTTAGTTAGATTATCTATCTATCTATCTATCTATCTATCTATCTATCTATCTATCTATCTATCTATCTATCTATCTATCTATCTATCTATCTATCTATCTGTGATCTCATGGAGACTAGAGAATGTGTGTAGGAAATAATAACTACCTTGACCTCCTCCTCACTGTTCTCCTCCTGACAGAACTCCCTCTTCATAAGCTTCCTTCTGCTCCATTTCACCTCCTCCTTGCTACTCCCCTCCTCCTCGTGACCCACCTCTTCCTTAATCACCTTCACTTCAACCAGCTCCTCCTTAATCACCACCTCCTGGCTGTTCACCTCCTCCTTGATCACATCCACCTTGAGAACCACCTCCTGGGCCACTTCTTCCTTCACCTCCTCCTGGCTGTTCACCTCCTCCTTTACCACCTCCTCCTGGGCCGGGTCTTCCTTTACCACCTCCTCTTCAACCACCTCTTCCTCCATCACCTCCTTCTGGCTGTTCACCTCCTCCTTAACCAACTCCTGCTCGTCCGAGTCTTCCTTAACCACCTCCTCTTGAATCACTTCCTCCTGGCTGCCCACCTCCACCTGGCTCTTCACCTCCTCTTCAACCACCTCCTCCTGGGCCTCGTCTTCTTGAATCACCTCCTCCTGGGCCTCGTCGTCTTGAATCACCTCCTCCTGGCACTTCACCTCCTCCTGGCTGTTCACCTCTTCTTTAACCACCTCCTCCTGGGCCCCCTCCTGGTCCAGGTCCCCCTGGGCCACCTGCTCCTTCACCTCCTCCTGGGCCGAGTCGTCTTGAACCACCTCCTCTTGAATCACCTCCTCCTGGCACTTCACCTCCTCCTGGCACTTCACCTCCTGTTCAACCACCACCTCTTGGCTCTTCACCTCCTCTTTAACCACCTCCTCCTGGTCCGGGTGCTCTTGGGCCACCTCCTCGTTAACCACCTCTTCCTGGGCCTGGTTGTCTTGAACCACCTCCTCCTGGGCTGCATCGTCTTGAACCACCTCCTCTTGAATCACCTCCTCCTGGCACTTCACCTCCTCTTCAACCACCACCTCCTGGCTGTTCACCTCCTCTTCAACCACCTCCTCCTGTGCCTCCTCCTCATGGGCCACCACCTCCTCCTTGTCTGGGTTGTCTTTAAAAAACCATCTGGAGGCAGCCACATCGTAGTACATGAACACCGGCATACACAAGGACCTCCGAAGGTCTTCGAAGGTTAGCGGTGGTTTTGACAGTCCCAGCTCCACCCAAATCCGTTTGAACTGGGCCAGCAGGAGGGAAGTATTCACTCCGTCTCCAGTGTTGCTGGAAAAGAAGAACTCTGAGCTCCAACCGGGGATGTCCTCCCTGGCCTGCAGCCATGACTTCATGATGCCATATGTTTGGGAGTTCACAGGAATCAGTGCATCACCAAAGAACCTCTTGCCGTTACTAACCTGAATGTAGGGAAAACAGGGTATTGGTTACAGTCCTTTGTTTTTCCCCTAAATATGTTAAAGGTACACTGTGCAGGAAATGGTCAAAAAAGGTACTGCAACTATGCTAATATTTGAAACTGGGTTGCCTTTTTGTGAAAGGTTACTAAGTAGTAAACTAATATTTTCTAGTATGGCCCAACTAAAGTCATTTTGAAAATGTCTATTTCTGGAAATTCAAAATGGCGGACCATGTAGAAGATCCCTCTTTTCATGTAGGAAAAATGCAAATTTTCCAGTCATAATGAATATTTAGAGTTTGATAGTGGTGGTAAGTATTCATGAAAAAGGTAACATTAGTGAATGGGTAGCAAGAATTCTGGAAATAAACAACTAAAAATCTCACACAGTGTCCCTTTAAAGAGCTTTAAAAAAAAATGAATACATTACATTATATTTAGCAGACGCCTTTGACCAAAGCTCCTTACAAGGAGGAAATTCAAGCAAGTACAGAGTAAGGGGTCAGTGCAGCAGAGTACAGCAGCATAAAAGTAATTAGTGGAAAAAATTAGATGATAAGCAAAGACATCTAGGCACAGTGTACAGTTGCAACATTGATAGCATTGTCCAACACATGGTAAAAGAAGATGTAGCATAAAATAATGAGATACCTAAAAGTGTTCAAAGCTAAGTTTATGGTGAGAGCCCGCACACCTCGAATGTTTCTTTTTTTAGCAGGTGCAGCTTTTCAAGCACCAAAGGAAAAATAAAAAAGTGGTGAATTTGAAATTGTGAAGAAGCAGTGTCGTGCTCTTCCTTGAGTTAAATGAAAAGCTAGGTTTATATAATAAACAAAGACATCTAGGTGCACTGACAGAATTGTCCAACGCATGGTAAAAGAAGATGTGGCATAAAGTACACACGTAGATCACGTAGCCCTGTTCTGTTCTCCTCGCCTCCTGCACTTCTGATGCCTTCATCTTCTTCATGACAGTCATTGTGCTGCTAGCTCCCCCCACGATTCGTCCAGCCAGCAGGGACAGAAATCTCTGGATTGCACTCCTTTTCCTTTTCTTTACAGCTTCTTCTATGGAATCAGAAATGAGAGATTACCGAAATAAAAAAAAGCAACAATATTTAAACAATATTCAGTCATTAAGACCATTTTGGATATATACATTTATGTACAGACTTACCGAAAAACTTGGGCAGCATTTCATCAGCCTTCTTTAAAAAAGAGCGGTGCAACTTCTTGCGGAGGACTTGCATGCAATATATAGAAAAGAATAGAATAGAATAGAACAGAATAGAACAGAATGGGATAGAACCGTATACAATACAGTACATTAAGAACGTTTTTAACAATGCCATTATTCAAGTATAATGAGATTTCAAAGCTGCACCATACAGTGCACACATAAATAGGTGGAAAGTTCCCACAAACAGTAAATGGGAAGTGCATATGTAAAGGGGATTAAATGGGACCAAAGCGACTTAGTTATTTACAGGGTATTGTTGGTTACTAGCCAGGCCGGGTACAGGTCTTTTCGTCGAATGGATTCTTGAGAGGGGACCATTCGAACAAAACGTTGGACCATTAGTATAAGGCAGGGGATCTTTAGTCGAGGACGGTCCGTCTACCGCAAAAGCCAACGAAAGGTCCTTAAAATTGAACTAAAGATCCTTAGGTTTCAACTAAAGGTCCCTTCAGTCTGCCTATTAGAAATGTAAATCAGATTTTTTAATGCTCATTTTAACGGGTTTTCTTAGAATCAGCTTTTTTCATGCTCATTTTAACGGTTTTGTCTATTTAAATATGTTCATTTTAACGGTTTTGTCTAGCCTATTTAAATAGGCCTAAATCAGCTGTTAAGTTTTGTTTTTTGTTGATTTAAACATGTAAATATATAAATAAAATGTACTTAATCGTAAAAACAACAACAACATACCAGTAAAAACGAGTAAGTCCATGGCTACAGTAAAGAGAGAGACGTCCCTTCAGCCTGCCTATATTAGAAATGTAAATCAGCTTTTTTAATGCTCATTTTCACGGGTTTTGTTTATTTAAATATGTAAATCAGCTGTTTATAACGCTCATTTTGGTCAGTTTTGTTTTTTGTTGAATAAAACATGTAAATCAGCTGTTTTTTTGCTGTTTTTAGATGTGCTTTATAAATAAAATGTACTTATATATACTCATTTTAATTGGTATGTTGTTGGTTTTTTTACGTTTATGCCGTTACATTTTTTGACAATTTACGTTTGCGCCTTACATTTTTTGACAATTATCTAGGTTTCTACGCCTTACATTTCTGGAACAATATTTGAGAAGCTTTTTTTTCACTTTTACTCCGTTACTTTACTCCGTTACATTTTTTGACAAATATCTGTAGGCCTATGTTACTTTCTACTTCTTACATTTCTGGAACAGTATTTGAGTAGCCCCATCTGCGGGCAGAGAGGCGGGACCAAGCACAGCCTTGTCGCTTTGAATCATGGCAGCGTGCGTCTAGAAGTCTTGACCACTGAGCACATTTGGTTGTCATGCAGCGAGTTTTCTGACTTTCCGGTAACTTTTTAGATGAAAGCTTCTAGCTATCGTCTTCTGGGGGTCTGGAATATAGGCTACCTATGTGTGGAGAGTAGGCCTATAGCTTCACTATTCAAATGAAATGCAAAGCACCAGCAACAAGAGAAAGCTGTCTGCCGACACTTTGATGTTTCTGATTCTGAATGACAACAAATAGTTCGCGCATGACCAGAAAATATACAACAGTGTTGGAAAACATAGCCTACAGAATGCACCCATGTTAAATCCATGCTACGGTTTAGAGAGAGAGAGAGAGAGAGAGAGAGAGAGAGAGAGAGAGAGAGAGAGAGAGAGAGAGAACGTCCCTTCAGGCTGCTATATTTTTTTGTTGGAAATTGTCCTCCAATCCCTTCAAGCCTTCAGGCTGCCTATTTTGTAAATGTTTCAAAATGTAAATCAGCTGTTTTTAACGCTCATTCTAACGTTTTTTGTTGATTAAAAAATGTAATTTAGCTATTTTTCACGCTCATTTTAACTGTAAAGGCAATAGTCTTGAGCAATTATTTTATTTGTATTAGGCCTCTTTATTAAATAAGCTGGTAGCTACCTATTTTGGCCTCGTTATTAAATAAGCTAACTGCCTATTTTGTTTTAGGTTTCGTTAGAATTCCTCCGTAGTTCTACTTGTCAGACATAGCCTAGAACTAGGCTACTTGTAATTTGCACTATTGGTGGAATCGTTTTACGCAAACAAAATAGACACACGAGAAATCCCCAACACATATCCTCAGCACAATATTGCAACACACACTTTGCACAATGATATTGAATGAGTCCAATGTTCTTGCAACACTTTTCCCCTGCCCACATCAACATGAATGGAACATTCTTCCTAGCGTGCGCTCTCACTTGAAGGTGATTGCGATGTGGGTTTGAAAGTCAGTTTTCACTTCGCGACTCTAGAGCAAATCAGCTGGTACTGCGCCGCTTGCTTGCTGGTCAATAAACGTTGAACTGAACCGTTTTGTGTGCGTGTATGCATGCGTAAAGCCTACCAACGTCTGCCCATGCCACGCGATGCATAGACAGTTCCAACACCAAATAATAAAGAGTAGGCTACATCAGAGCAGTGAGTCTTTAAATTCAGTGAAACGGTGAGAAGGTTTTTTGCATGTTTTCTGTGGAAAACATCAGGTCCTCATGGCGACGCCAGGCTTGCTGAAAACGGTGACAAACACATTTAGAATACACATTTCTTAATGGGAAGTTGTTAAGAACAAAGTGTTCGCTAATGGGCATGAAGTCTTGTCATGCAAATGACCTGCCGTGTTCAGTGGAAGCCATCCCCCTCCTGCATAGCGCTGATCTAAAACCCGGAGGATCCGGTTGGAGAGCCGGGTCAAGACCTCATCCGAACAGACCGGATGGCTGTCGTGCATTGATCCGCCAAAGGCGGGTCAGACGGCATTTCATTAATATGTCAACAAAATGGCAGTTACAGGCAGCGCGACAAATTGTGAAACCGGAATATATCCTCTTTAGTTGACTACAACAGCCATTCTCTAATCTCCCCAGTATGCTGCTCAGTCACGAACACTCACTGAGTAAAACTGAACCAACTCCCGCCTCGTCATTCATCGAGCCTGTTTGATCCGTCCAGCCTGTTGTGGCCAATTGAGTCGCGGATCCCCGCTCCCTATGTGTGTGCTTCTGACTCTGTTGAGGTCTACATTTCTAAATGTTAACAGTGCTCTGCCAACATCTCAGTCTGTAGGCTACTCTTAGGGAAATTATAGTCTACAGACGTGACTCTACTATCACTCACTGCGTTACAGCGTACAGTCTTTAAAGCCACTGCTGTCACTCCCCTCGTCCGAGTCACTCAGCAGCGGCGCCCTCGGCGACACGGTGAGACGAATCCTGAATGAGTTGTTGGTAGCAGCGAATCCCCTACGGATCGGATCAACGCTTAAGTTTCGTTTTTGCCACGAGTGTGCGAGTCGCAAGGCAACTCGGCAGCGGAAGCGAGTGGTCATCTGCTGCTCGCCTCCTGACTGTCCCTGCTCAACTAGAATTCTGCTCCCAAATATTTGACTTTTAGTCTTCTTACACACACATTATTTATTGCAAAATAAGGAACATGCCGTTTCACTGCTGCCAAAGGCTGTTCGAGTTGTGGGTGCATGTTTAGCCTAGTGAGGAGACCCAGGTGGGTCGGATCTCAGCATGAGTTTAGGGACTGTGACATTCATAAAGTGAGTTTTGTTGATCAAACTGTCTTAATCTTTGATTTATCAACGTGAATTGATAAATGGAACAACAAAGGCGAGGCGCATAGCTACTTAACGGCAGAAACGTTTTAAAAAATACATTATTATTATTTAGCCTATTTTTATTTATTTTAAATAAGTGAGCCGTATGATCCGAGTGATCCGCCTAATCCGGATACCCTCCTTGGAATGATCCAATCAATCCGGGCGCCTCAAAGATTCGAGTTAAGCACCTCTACTCCTGCATAGACAAGGCAACCCTTTCAACAGGGCCACACAGAGTGAACAGTGGAATGCTGCTTGAAATAAGTCGATAATGAATAAAATATTACGCGCAACGTCTACGAGAAAAGTAATGGCTATTATTACCGTTGCGCGTAAAGATGAGGAAGGGATGGATAGATGGATGGATGCTGTCCTATGGAAGGGGCCGTCAAACAGTCTACATGACATCTTCATTTAAGTCGTTAAATAAGTACTTGTCAACAAAATCATGCCCCCGAAATCCGCCTACATTAAAGGCAATAACCAACTGTCGGTCTACATATCACTGAAGCATAATCGCTCCCAAATGACTTCAGGCCGGTGAATGGTGAGCGCGATGCAATTAATTTTTCTGATACCATTCCGCAGTTATTATTTTAAAAAGCCACGGCTTTAGGTCCAACAGACTTCAGGTTCCAGAATCGCAGAGGTTCTCCCTTCAAAAAGCAGGTCCATGGCACCACCAAGTGAGCCCACAGTTAGCCTTATTACCAGTGGTGTAGTCTACGTAGAACGCGGGTATACGGAGTATACCCACTTCTAAATTTCAGGGATTTCAGTATGCCCACTTCAAATTGATTGACCCATTGTGAATTGTGAATTGTTGAATTGTTGAATAGCACAAATATATACAGTATACCCACTACAAAAAATGCTCAAATATACAGTATACCCACTTCAAAAAAGTAGACTACACCGCTGCTTATTACCCACACCATCCGAGAGGATGATAACCTGGTTCTCACGCAGATGTATATTCAGGAAGTGTAACGAAGATGCACGAAGCACTGAGGGTCTGCGCGAGTAGAGGATGATGCAGCTATAGATGAACCAAAATACAGTTAGCTTGGGGATCCCAGTTCTCTCTTCTGTAGACGTGCCTATATGCCAGAGCGATCTGAAAGCTTTCGCCATCCCTGAAGCAGTCAGTGGATAGCTAAATGATTTTGCCCGATACAGTTGGTTGGAGTGCAATATTAAATTGCGGAGGGCGTGAGCGTTATGTGCCTAAAATTATTATGGACACGAAATGATAAAAAGGCCGCACGTGTAGGCGACGAGTATGGATTTCAACCCTTTCATTCGTACGTTGCTCCTAAAATAAATATAGTACATCCCATAGAGAAGACCATGCGTAAACGATAACGCGCGCGCAGACACAGACAGTACAGACGCGGTAGTTTTAAAAACAAGTTTGAAGATTTTGATGCAGCTGATACCCAGCATGAACGCTCCATAAAGAAGCCCAGTCGCTATAACTAACACGAAATGGATTAAACAACATCACATTATGATCTTTAGGGGAGATTTCTCATTGAGAATGCCAGTATGGAGATGCCTGTAAGTGGTGTGTTGTATTTGGTGGAGTAGTAGCATTATTTGCGCAGAGAGTAACACGCCGACTGACTACCAACTCGGACTGCTACCAAGTGTGAATTGTGTATTTCGTTTGGAGTTGTGAAACGCTGGGACGCTCGGAACAGGTCAGGTACCGTGAAGACATTTCCTTTACTTTCTGATTGTCTGGACCGGTAAGCTGACTGCTGCTCGTGCTAACTGTGATTACCCACGTCACATTCACACACACAGACACACACACAGATTGGACTTGACACTATTGTAAGAGGTGAAATTTAGACCACGATTCAGGAACGACAGACAACAGGAGTAAATGTTATGGTAGTTTTATTTTTACAATTTCATAAAATACAATTAGGAGGGAAAACCGCCACAATATCCATGCAGCCAGCAGCGTCTTTGAATAAATGAATAAATAATCACAATCTGGAGACACTCGGACGATAGTAGCCTACAAAAGTTAAGTTAAGTTACACACTCAGCCACTGCTGCCGGACGTTGGCTCGTCAATTACTTAATTCAACTATAACACGCGCAATAGCCTACCCAAATGCAACTTACCCACAGTTCCCAAAGCGACCGGCCGCACGCAATGGATACAGTCCACGTCCCGGCACGACAGCTTGTAGCAGACAGCTCAGCAGCCCTGCCCCACCCCAGCGTGTAGCGCACAAGTCTACACTATTGTCTGAGTGTTGTTATTTCAAGAAAGCAAACTGTCACTGCCCGCCGGCCGCTGTCGTGACATCTTTTATTAACAGTAGTATTTTTTTAACAAGTGAGGAGTTCGTTGATAGTTTCCTTAAGGGTGAAGTAGCCTACTCTTTAGGCTAGCGTTGCCTCCTCCAGCCAACCATCCGGCGCACAGATCAGATAGAAATGGTCCTGTTATGAACCCGAGTTTAATAGATATCGCACAGTGAACGAGGCAGCCTGCAAACAGTTTGAAGCGCAATGTGGCTGTAACAAGTTAGAAAGTAGCCAAACTCTGTTGCTTGTTAACCTTTTTAAATTATGTGCGTAATGGTGGGGTGACGTCCGCGCCAATGTCTTATCCGGAGCGTATCGCTCGGTGCATAATTCCAAGAGCAGTATAATTAAAAAGAAGAGAAGGAAGATGATGGGCTAGACCCGGAACGTTTGTCCCCTGTCTGTCGGTTTTATTTACTTTTTTCGGCTTTGTTTAATACAGCTTTTGATTCTGCATTCAGCTCCAGTGTGCGACTCCTTTCTTTCTTTTTATATTATGAGCGTTCCACGAACTATCTTTCTTTGCGCACGCTATAAAATGGCAATAAACCTGTTACTATAAACTACTGGTTAACTATGTATTCTATGCTTTCTAATGTTGGTAAAGGCGGGATAAGCGGGATAATGTATTGTCCACACGTGACTACGGAAATATATTTCCTTCGGAGCGGAATAACAGCTCTCTGCCTTAGGCATCGGGGGTCTTATTTGTCCCGTAGGGCAATATTTTCTTAAAGTCACGTGTGGACAATACATTATCCCTTACCTTTAAATTACTGTTGTAAGCCTACATTTTAAAACATTTCGTCGATATTGTAGCGGTGCAACCGACTGTTTTAAGTTATGACATGGGCGCCAGCTAGGCAACAATAAGACTGCCTTTACCTTTCCAAAAATGAATACAAATCAGTAACCAACACATTAGAAATAACTCAGATATATATATAGACAGATGTAGTGCACAGGGGGTAACGCTGTTATCTCACTCCGGAGGAGGCAGAGGCAGTCCGCTACGATATAGTATATTTATAAAATAGGCTATGAAATGGCCTAATGATAAAAAACTGAACTAAAATGAAAAATTAATTTACAAAAAATAGAGACGCAAGCACGCACTTTCTACATGGTTCGATTTTTGTTTTCATTGCATTGTGGTGGTAGGCACACAAGTTTGATAAAATATAAAAATAATAGGCTAATAAAATAGGCAGACTAAACTAAACATCTGCCCAGTTAAACGAAAGGTCTGCATGGGTTGAACGTAACGTCCTTAGGTCTTCGACGAAAAATCCTCAGGTACTGCACGAAACGCCCCATGCCTTCTACTAATGGTCCAACGTTTTGTTCGAATGGTCCCCTCTCAACAATTCATTACACGAATCGTCTCGAATTCGCCAGGCCTTGCCCTCCTAGCGACGCAACACCTTCAGTGTTGCTACCAGTCAGGTCAATGCAAGTACTTTCTGAACTCCTAAAAACACGGGAACTCCTCCCACTTAGTCGGGAAGCAAACAACCATTAGCAAATCTAGGGAGGCGGGTCCACCATGCCGTTTGGGAAATGTTAATTGTTTTGCTCCTGGTCAGACCAAATCTCAAAGAGATTTGAAAGTCGATGATAATCAGGGTAGTTGGTTACTGTCCCTGGAGGAATGTGGGGTTGGGTGACTTGTTCAAGGGTACTTCAGCCATTGATAGAGGTGTAGGGAGGACTGGTAAAGATGGGATTTGAACCTGCAACCCTCTGATCTTAAATCCACCTCTCTAATCCCTTGGCCACAGCTGCCTGCAATGTAGCAAAGAAATGAATCTTTGGAGAGCTGTGGAAAACAAAAATATTTTATAAATATATACCAACCATAGCGCTTCTGTCTTCTGCGGGCTTGGGTCTTGAGCCGTGCCAGTTTTGCCCGAAGAAATGTGTTGTGTTGGCGCAAAAGTCTTATCTCCAGGCGCAGAAGTCTCATCTTCTCCTCAAGCACCCTGGAGGAGAGGTCCAGGTCAGGGGAGGGGCTAGCAGGTGGGTCAGGATGGACATCTTTATCCAGCTCCTCCTCAGTTAAATACGGTCTGCTGTCAAAGAAAATAAAGAAAATAAAAAGAAAATGCTGCACAAGAAACCGGCACCTCAAAAAAGACTTTATTGTTGTGCAAGGGGGGCAACATTGTTGCACATGTCAGTTGAGTTAGAACGTTGTCCAAGCGCGAGCCTACACCTCAACGGTGTGCGCGGAGCTGTCCACTTACGTGGTGCTGAAATATGCGTTCGCTCCGAGTGACGCAAGCTTACACCTTCAACGGTGTGTCCGAAGCTGTCCACGTGCCTAGTGCTGAAATCTGCGTTTACTCCAAGTGACTCACGGAAATGGAAAAATCGATACCACCATTCAGACAATTGAACATCAATGTCGGAATGACGGTATGTCGGAATGGCGGTATGTCTAAGTGGCGGTATGTCTAAGTGGCGGTATGTAACCGCTGTGCAATACCTTTTCCCCCCGTAAATCCAGCCTGCTGTCAAAGAAAATCAAGAAAATGCTGCACACTCTACTCCATGTTTCATTTTGAGGTAACGTTTCAGCCATCTGGCCTTCTTCAAAATTGACTTGACTTTCTTTGACATTTACTGTCTACGCACAAGAAGCCAGCTCCTCAAAAGAACTTTATTGGTGTGCGATACCTCTTTTTTTCCCGCCTTAATCCAGTATCCCGCTGTCAAAGAAAATAAAGAAAGTGCCATACGCTCTGCTCCAGGATTTATTTTGAAGTAACGTTCAGTTAGTCTAAAATTGACGTTTTTAGATGCAATTTCCTGCATTCTAATCAATTTTTAGGGGGAGGAATAACAAATCGCACCTGACTCCTTCAGACTTTCTATACAAGCGCTGGCTGTCATTAATTGTGGCAGGTAAACATGTAATCTTTTCCATATTTACCCCGGTAGACATGTAGCGCAATGTAGCGGGCGGCGAAAACCAGGACATATTTGTGTCCCGACAGAGTTTGCTCGGGACCTGGGACACACAACTCCAAACCGGGACTGTCCCGGTTAAACCACACTCACACACACACACACACACACACACACACACACACACACAAGCGTGATACCTCTGTGTTTGTAAATCCAGCCTGCTGACCATAGGGATGCCAGGGCATGATGCCCGCAGCGCCCGGTTAAACCACACTCACACACACACACACACACACACACACACACACACACACACACACACACACACACACACACACACACACACACACACACACATTCACACACACCCACAAGCGTGATACCTCTGTGTTTGTAAATCCAGCCTGCTGACCATAGGGATGCCAGGGCATGATGCCCGCAGCGCCCGGTTAAACCACACTCACACACACACACATACACACACACACACACACACACACACACACACACGCACACACACACACACACACACACACACACACACATTCACACACACCCACAAGCGTGATACCTCTTTGTTTGTAAATCCAGCCTGCTGACCATAGGGATGCCAGGGCATGATGCCCGCAGCGCCCGGTTAAACCACACTCACACACACACACACACACACACACACACATATTCACCCACACCCACAAGCGTGATACCTCTGTGTTTCTAAATCGAGCCTGCTGACCATAGGGATGCCAGGGCATGATGCCCGCAGCGCCCGGAGGTCTTGCAGCACCTTTTTTTTCACCGCCATCTTCAGCAGATCCTTCCTCCTGTCCGCCTAAAAATAGACAAGAGAAATGTGAGATCTTAATTTAAACAAAACTAAGATCTGGCACACAAATGTAAGACCTTTTTTTTAAGTCCTTAAATCTGCGATATAAAATTCAAAAGTGTTTTTGGACTTTTGAGACCCTGCGGCTACCCTGAATAAAGAATGGCAATAAGTGTTTAGCAATTGCCCTCTCATCATGTCAGATTTAGTTTGTAAAATATATATACAGTATATACTTGCACACAAAGTGTAATGTTTTATAATTCAACATGTCTTGTGTGTGCAAGAATCGTTCAACAAAATATCAATATCTCATTTCTTGTGTATGTGTGCAACTATATTCCCACAAAACTCAATGTCTGAATGTCATATATCTTGTGTGTGTGTGTGTGTGTAAACATGTGTGTAAAAAGCTCACAGGCAAATCCTGATGTCTCCCCTGCCTCAGATGCTTATCCAGCCTCACATGAGTAGTGCTACAATCAGGGCACTGGAGCTTCCCGTTCACTCCGCTGAAGTAAATAAAGGAAAACACAACTTTAAAACTTCATTTTTCAAAACAAACTAGCATCAAACGGTAGTATATGTAATGGGTACGGGCGGCATACAGTGAGGAGAATAAGTATTTGATCCCTTGCTGATTTTGTTGGTTTGCCCACTAATAAAGACATGATCAGTCTTTAATGTTAATGATAATATGTATTCTAATATGGAGAGACAGAATATCAAAAAGAAAATCCAGAAATTATCTCTAAAGAATATATAATAATTGATTTATATTTAATTGAGGGAAATAAGTATTTGATCCCCTGCCAACCATTAAGAGTTCTGATCCCCCAGATCAAATGGCACTTCCAATCAACTTGTTATCTGAATTGAACACACCTGTTAATAGTAACCTGCACAAAAGACACATTGACTGATTCTATGGACTGATTCTGCAGATTCAATCAATCAAACTAAACTCGCCAACATGGGACAGACCAAAAAGCTGTCAAAGGATGTCAGGGACAAGATTGTAGAACTCAATAAGGCTGAAATGGGCTCATGGATATTAAAGAGCAAACTGTTGGTGCATTTCTTCCCAATTTTAGGACATACAAAATGATCATAAATCATCAATCTTAGGCCTGTCTCTGGTTCCATACAAGATTTGACCTTGTGGGAATTTAATAACCAGAAAAAAAGGAGATAAAGCACCTTAAAACTGTATGGGAGGAGCTAGGAAATTATCGCAAGGCAGCTGGGACCTCAATCAGTAAGAAAACTATTGGAAACACTTGATACCACATCGGATTAAAATCCTGCAGTGCATGTACGGTACCCCGGCTTCAGAAGGAACCTGTTCAGGCTCACTTGAGGTTTGCCAATGAACGTCAAACTGGATTAGGATATGATTGGGAGGTGCTGGAATAAGATAACACCAAAATCAAACTGTTTGGCATTAACACAACTCTATGTGTTTGGAGGAAGAGAAATGCTGCCTATGATCCCAAGAACAACACCTTCTCCAACATCATAAATGAAAGTGGTAACATTATGTTTTGAGGTTGTTTGTTTGGCCAAGACACAGGACAACTTCACATCGTCAAGAAATGGATGGAGGGAGACATGTAAACGTACAATGCTGCATGCCAACCTCTTTCCCACCACCACTAGACTGAAGGTGGGTCATGGATTGGCCTCCCAAAATGATAATAATCCATAACATACAGCCCAAGCAACGAAGGAGTAGCTCAAGCAGAAGCACATTAAGGTCATGAAGTGGCCTAGACAGTCTCCAAACATTAACCCTATAATAATCCTGTGAAGGGAAATGAAGTTCCCATTTGGCAAGCTACAGTCATACAACTTAAGTGATTTAGAGATGATCTGCAAAGAAAAGTGGACAAAAATCCTTTCTAATATACCCACAAACATTGTCATTAACTGAAAGAAACATCTGACCTCTGTATGAGAAAACAAGGGCTTTGCCACCAAGTATTTTGTCTTTTTTTGACTAGAGGGGTCAAATACTTATTTTCCTCAATGGAATACAAATCAATTAAAATATATTCTTCAAAGTTATTTTCTGGATTTTCTTTTTGATATTCTGTCTCTCTATATTATAATACATTTTATCATTAACATTATAGAATGATCATGTCTTTATTAGTGGGCAAACCAACAAAATCAGCAAGGGATCAAATACTTATTCTCCTCACTGTATGTAATGAGACGGCAGCTTCAAAATTCTCTCGACGCTGTTGATCATCACAGGCTACCTGTCATCTTCGTGCGTAAGACAGAGAGAGAGCGAGCGAAAGAAAGAGCGATTACCCACGCTAGCATGTGTAGCAGAGTGGACGTTCTAATAATTATTACCCAAGGTAAGAATTACCATTAATATGTAATTGCACGACTACGCCACCAGAGGGAGACTCTGGAACCCAAAGTTAACTTTTACTCAGGACACAGGTTCGATAAGGACAACGGAGACGGGAATTCAAGTGGAAACAATTACAATCTTTTAATATACATTGCCTTATAAAATACAGTTTTGAAAGGACGTTAGACAACCACAGTAAATATGGTGGGACAGGACACTCAATCATCCGGGCAAAAATGGCAGGCTCTTTCCCCAAGTTTCAGTAAGAATACACCACACCTAAGTTAATCATAGGCTATAGGCTACTACAGAAGCACTGCAAACCCCAATATGAACACTGCAAACCAAGAGTCACGCAATAATGGCACAGCACTGCAAACCAGTAAAAGTTGGGGAATACCCAGACATTGTGCCGGCACCGTTGACTGTTGTGTCCGCCCCCAAAACAAAAGTACAGCGACGATTAAATGAAATGAAAGACAGAGGTCGAAAACCCTCACCTTTCACCCTCCAAACACAAATAAGAAACAAACTCAAAACAGAACCAAACAGAAAAACACGGACTGGACAGTGGACAGACGCGCACCAGAGCGCACGAGCAGCCTGGATTGCTTCCCCACTGGTAAGCGCGCAACTCCTTCACCATGCGCTACTATCATCCGTACACACAGTGGCTCAAGTTCACATATACTGATGGTAATGGCCCAAACAAAACAGCAGCTCACGCAGGGAACAGCCCCACGTTAGGAGATCATGACACCTGCACGAAGAAGTTACGGGGAAGTTAATAAATGATTGAATGTGATATAACTACGAATGTAGGAACAGGTGGTGAGGGCGACCTACCAAGACAAGGCACAAGGTTTCCCATCTCACGCAGCAGCAGCAGCCAAGGAGGACGGTTAGTTGCGACGCACAAGTGAATTCCTAGCGAAAACACAGTCAGTAAGATACCCAAACCGATCCAATACATTATCCGAAAATGGACGATAGATAGGGCTACATACCAAATTGCGTCGAGAGGCATGGAAGAAGCCAACCTTCTACCGACACTGAAGTCGGGCGCTAGGGCAAGGGCCAATGAGATGAAACTCCACGCAGACTGCCAAAGTCTCATGGAGCGCATATCAGAACTCAGGTTCCACAAGCACCAACAATTTAGCGCGCCACCGCCACGAGTTTACATATCTGCCGCCTGCTCTCAAGGAGTTGGTGCCATATTTTTATAGACTTCGCAATTGGTATCCACCAGTCACATGACAACGACGCAACAGCAGACTACTGCCGAAGTTTTAAAGGAGCCAACATCCACTATGTTACACTAGGGACATTTTTAATAACTCTCCCCTTTCACACACATTTCTTCCCCACAAGAGGAGAGTAGCCAAATTAATAAATGGATGTTATCGGATCAATAACGAAGGGAAGGCAGCGGGAAACACATTTTAAAAAGGTAATTTCCCATGGGAGGGGAGCAGATGACGCGGTGGCTGTTTCGATACAGTTAATGGCGAGGCAGGTGCTTAGAATTTCGCCTAAAGGGTATTTTTTTTATTCCAGATTCAAGATTTGTATTTGTCACGTGCTTCCTTGTGCAAGTGTAACAGGGCGCACTGTCTGTTCAGTAAGGTGTGTCCCTCAGCAGTTCCCATACCCCAATGACGTCACGGGACTCAGGTAGCCGCTCAGTGGCTAATCCGTAATTGGTGGCTATGCCATTGTTTTTATAAAATCAGATGAATTAGACCGGCTCATTGGAGCCTTCCCGGTGTGCCGGTATTCGCTGATGATGCCCGGTGCCCTTGCTACTGGTGCAGCAAGGTATGTGTGATCACAGTTTTGTCTAGATGACTGCAACCATCTAGAGATGTGTATTTAAACATATATTGTTCATTCTCAGGAGCCAGAGTCCCCGTGGCGTCTAACCCCAGTCTTGTGGCTTCCCCCCGCCCTCTCAGTGTTGTGGAGGTGAGCTTGTAAAGATCATTTGTTATAGGCGTAGCTCATGTTAAACATTTGTCCACTAATTGTATGTAACATGTACTGATCCGTGTGTGTGTATGTTCGCCTGATTCCAGACACCTCAGAGTACGTCGAGGGTCTCTGTGGGCAGACTGCTTGCGGCAGCTGCTCACCGCTGTTTTGCCCTTACGAAATTGTTTAGCCTTTTTGTTTGTTTGATTTTCTTTTGCCTGTCCGCCGCTTTAGCTTGTCACTTAGTCATTGTACGGGGTTTTGCTGTCACAGTTCTAGGCCTATGTAGGCTACGCTGCTCTAGTCGGGCAGGGCCATACAGTAGACTAGTAGTTTGAGTGTGTATTATTCTACGGATTTATTCTGTTTGCAGTGGAGATGCACACTTGTCATTTAATCACTTACATAGCGTAGAGAGCCTATGAGCGTGTGTGACTGGTGTTTACCATAGGCCCTTGGTTTTGTGCACGAGTGGTGAACTAATTTATTCTCAACTAGTAGGCCTAAGCCTGCCCGGCTGGCCTAGCTCGGTGAAACCCCTTTATCCTGTGGCAGCCAACCCCGTTCTAATGTGCATTACTGTTTTTATCTCAGCGGCGCAGGGTTTAAATTGACTACAATTGTATTAATAAAGAAAACATTGTTATTCCTTTAAACAAAGGTACGTCTCTTGTCCATTCTATCCGAACCTGTTGTGCCTTATTGGTTGAAATCAAAATATATTCTGGGGTGGCAGTCCCCCAGTGGCGTAGTCGTGCAATTACAAGTATCAGTTTGATGGTTATTATTTTAGGAAAACTAACATCCAAACTTCCACTTTGCTACACAAGCACAATTGGCAGTGAAATGGGGATTGCAACTGCTCTGTGCTGTGTTGGATGGTAAAAATTAAAAATAATAAATAAAATAAAATAAATAAATAAAAATAGTTATTGTCCTAATTCAAAAAGCGGATGGCTTGAGGAAAAAAACTCTAACGCAGTCTCTCTGTTCTACATCTTATGGAACGTAGTCGTTTCCCTGAGGGCAGCCTTTCGAACATGGAGTGACTAGGATGGAATGTGTCTTACATAATCCTTTGTGCTCGTGTCTTTGCCCTTCTTGCATATATATCTTGCAGCCCTGGAAGGATGGCGCCAGTGATTTTTTTCTGCAGCATGTACTACCTTATCCTGAGGTGTGCAGTTGCCATACCACGTTGTTATGCTTCCTGTAATTACTGACTCAATTGTAGCAGAATAGAAGGACTTCTGCATGTCTGATGGAATTCTGAACTTCCTTAGCCTCCTGAGGTGGTACAGACGCTGCCTGGCCTTTTTCACTACGGTGGTGATGTGAGGTGACCAAGACAGACATTCAGAAATGTTGATGCCTAGGTACTTGAAACTGCTCACTCTTTCCACAGGGGTACCAAAGATTTCCAGTTGAGCATAGATCTTTTCCTCTTCTGTAGTCCACCACAAGTTCTTTGGTTTTGGTGACGTCGAGCTCTAAACTGTTCTCTGCACACCAGGATGACAACATCTCAACCTCATTTAGGTAGGCTGTTTCATCGTTGTTGGAGATGAGTCCTACCACCACTGTGTCATCTGCAAATTTCACAATGGAATTGGAGCTGTGGATAGCTGAGCAGGCATGGGTATAAGGGAGTACAACAAAGGGCTGAGAACGCAACCTTGCGGCGCGCCGATGTTGAGGGAGATTATGCTAGAGGAGCAGTTGCCAATCTTCACTGACTGAGGTCTGTTTGACAAGAAGTTGAGTATCCATGCACATAGAGAATGACAAAGTCCCATGTTTTTCAGCTTGGATACTAGTTGTGAGGGCACGATGGTATTAAATGCTGAGCTGTAGTCAATGAATAGTATTATCTATTGCTATCTGTAAATTTGTAACCTATGAATTATGCCAACTGCAGAATAATTTAGTGCGCACATAAGTCAGGCGAGCCTCTATCGGATGCATGTAATAAAACTTTAAGGGCGACTTACTTGACAACCAAATGCGATAGAACTAACGACTGACTCTTGGCTTGACAACCAAATGCTATGGAACTAACGACTGGCTTTTGCCCATAGCAACCTACAGTTTAGAGTTAGTAACAGCAGTTCGCCTAACTTAGTCGCACGTTTGACGGTTACGGGGGAATAATTGCAACCCCATCAGCCAATCAGAACAAAAAATTACATTGCGTAGGCAGATAACAGACATTGAGTTGATGCAATGCAATGCAAAAAAAAAAAAACGTACCGGCCCGAGGCGGACATCATGAGAAGGTTCAGCTCCTGCTTGTTTTCAACATGGTGAAATTTGACAAGGTGCTGTCGTAGGCCTGCATACTTTCTTTTGCACAGCTCGCACGTCATGCTGAAATATAAATGAAAATAGTGCTCAAAGCAAAGTCCCTGTGCACAATCACTGTCCAGGTGCTAGTGATGTGCAGTTTATGTATTCCAGGTAAAAGGGGAATTAATCACAGCATGTCTTATTTGTTGGTGGGTCATTCCACGCCAAATCAACTGCGCACTTAGGTCTCAAAAAATTCTGAAAATATTACCAAGTGTACCCATGGTACTTTAGAGAAACACTGTAAATTTATTTGAATGTAAGATGTATACTCTCCATGTTACAGCCAATTTTACTGGGGGAGGGGGGTGCCCATTTTGTTCACACTCTTTTTTTTGTCAAAGTTCACAAGCCCGTAGCTCAATAACTAAACCATGTAGGAAGTTCAAATTTGGCATGCTGGTACATAGATAGGAATAGTTTGTTGCAAAACTGTCAGTTTTGGTCTGTATGATCCTGCATCGTCATGGCATTCCCTCAAAGATGATACAAATTGTACTGGAGTTTTTGGCTGTGCTCTGTTTAGGCCTTCAGAAGACATATTTGTGCCCAACATAGCCTCTTGATTTTTTCCCTTGTAGAGACAAGTAGGAACACTCTCATAAAAATCTATAAATAGAAAGGAAACCCCATTAGTGTTTGACCAGAAGACCTCACAAGTCTGACAAATCATTTTGGGTGTCATTTTCAGAGCTCCAGAACCCCTTGTGGGATTGTCCACAGATTTTTATTTTATTTTTTTCTTCATTCTCCATGAATTCTTCTTTTTAAAAATGCAAATGAGACTTGTCTTATGTGATGTTTTCTTTTGTAATTTCCAACCTGAACATGGGCAACATGCACATTGAGGGCAATATGTTTTCTATGCGTTTCTTCCGCTGNCATCTGCTGGTCAAAAAAAAGTAACAACATGACTCCTTGTGCCTGACCTACTGTCTCTTTTGGTGTGCGAACCTGCTCCCACATTGAACGCTCCTGAAATCATTTAAATTGAAAGGGATACCTGCACCCCTGCACAGGGACTCTCGGGTGATCATGTCTGGGCAAAATTTGCATTTGATTATTTAGCCTTTACATTAAATGTTATCGAAATCATGTTGCTCTCTTTTTGCATTTTGCCCATGTATAGGGTGGAAATTACAAAAGAAAACATCACATAAGACAAGTCTCATTGGCATTTTTAAAAAGAAGACTTCATGGAGAATGAAGAAAAATATAAAATAAAAATCTGTGGACAATCCCACAAGGTGTTCTGGTGCTCTGAAAATGACACCCAAAATGATTTGTCAGACTTGTGAGGTCTTCTGGTCAAACACTGATGGGGTTTCCTTTCTATTTATAGATTTTTATGGGAGTGTTTCTACTTGTATCTACAAGGGGGAAAAATCATGAGGCTATGTTGGGCACAAATATGTCTTCTGAAGGCCTTAACAGAGCACAGCCAAAAACTCCAGTACAATTTGTATCATCTTTGAGGGAATGCCATGACGATGCAGGATCATACAGACCAAAACTGACAGTTTTGCAACAAACTATTCCTATCTATGTACCAGCATGCCAAATTTGAGCTTCCTACTAGGTTTAGTTCTTGAGCTACGGGCTTGTGAACTTTGACAAAAAAAAGAGTGTGAACAAAATGGGCGCCCCCCTCCCCCAGTGAAATTGGCTGTAACATGGAGAGTATACATCTTACATTCAAATTAAGTAACAGTGTTTGTCTTAAGTACCATGGGTACCCTCAGTAATATTTTCAGATTTTTTTGAGACCTAAGTGTGCGGGCTCTTGTTGATTTGGCGTGGAATGACCCTGGTAGTTTATGAGGTGAACAATGTGTTTTGTTACTAAAGCAACAGCTAAAGGTGTTGTTAACCCAATAAACTACCAGCAAAGAATACCCGTGTGCAGTGATTTGTCCCTCTTGTACAGATATTCAGGACTAAGTAATCACATGTGATCAAATACACAAAGAGCAATGAAAACGCCACAAGCGGCGATGACAAACTCTTGCCACTACTGCAGTCCCAAGAGATAATCCATTTATAAATTACCAACAACAAACAAAATATTCAAGAGAGTCAACAACCTTCATCCACATCAAAACATTTCAAACTGCTGTCCCTAAGAGAGTCAGTAAGAATTTAGACTCTAGAGATGGCAGATAAACTGCTAAAAAGTCAAGTAGACATTTTCATTTTTTTATTAATCAATATGTTTTGTGTATATTGAAAGGACAAGTGTCCACAGTTATTATTATTTCAAGTATAATGACCTAACTCCAGAGTCTACAAAGTCTAAAGAATTTGACCGGTTCCTTATTTCAAGTTTAATCTTCTAACAGTCATCATCACAATTCAAGACTAAAATATCAAAATCCGATCACAATATAATAAATGATAGGATACATTAGACACTGCATTAACAAAGACTGTTAAATAATACAGTAACATGCAAGAATATTAGATACTCAATAATACAAGAGAAGACACAAAGTCTAATATTCTAACCACACAGTCAACATCACAATTTGAGACAAATATATCGAAATGTGATCATAAATAAATATTAAATGTATACTACTACCTAGGCTGGTAAATAATACAGTAAATGGGAGTAAACAGTAAATAATCAATAACAAGAAGACACAACGTATAATCTTCTAACCATACAGTCAACATCACAATTCCAGACTAATATATCAAAATTAGATCACAAATACATAATAAATGGTAGGATACGTACGTTTTTCTTGGCTGTTACACCGCTTCCGCACACTTCTTCTATTAGCATTGGCACACCTTAACTTAATTTACAAAATGTGCAATATATCCAGAAATAAATTGAATGCACATCTTACATCACCTGGAGTCCACAGTCATAAGTATATCAAGTCTAAAGACCTAACTCGAGAGTCAGACCACAGACTGTAGAATGGGTCCAATTCCTTATTTCAAGTCTAATCTCCTAACCATACAGTCAACATCAATATGCCAAAGAGTGGACACAAGAGCAGTGTTACCTCTCCGATGGTCGCAGCTCAACTGATCCTTATCACAGGGGAGGGCCAACCCCACCGTTGTCATCAGGGCGGAGTTCCCCTAGGCCACGCCCCCAGACTGAATTCCTGGCACTCAGACTACTTTTATTGGAACCCTTAACCAAATTCAATTTTGATTGGCTGGGACATGTCCCAAACCCTAGGCCACGCCCCCAGACTGAATTTCCGGCACTCACACTACTTTTTTGGAACCCTTATCCAAACTCAATTCTGATTGGCTGGGACATGTCCCCCGACCCTTGGTCCCGCCCCCAGACTACATTTCTGGCACGTAGGGTCCGTACAAAACGGAGAAGGCAACTGTTTTTACAGTGAGCTAACTGGACATCAAGTCACCAAGTGCGAGTCGAAACGAAAAATCGCTTTATTTCCTCCCTTGGCAGTGCGCGCAATTGCGGGCTTAACGGTGATATTTGAGGGCAGCATCAGATGCTGACTTGTGCTGCCTTTGTACCCAAAATGCTGTGCGCCACCTCCCTCTCAACAGGGTACCTGAAAACAAACATGGCTACCACCCAAGCTACTACCTTATAATGCTCTTTATCCTGACACTTATGTACACAGATATTGAGAATTGAAGTGATAGATGAACATTGTATCTAAATATGTCGTCGCTAGATCTCGGAAGCATCCAGATCTTTCGAAGGGGGGAATGATGGAAAATGTTTGAGAACCACTGTGTTAGGCTATGTGTTATTTTGCATTATTATATGGTGTGACGTCATCGGTCGAATGCTCCATTGATTTCAACGGGGCTCCCCAACGTTCGCACGCCTGTTATTTTTCGATAACGGACGGGTTGGTCTATAACAAACCGCTGTCAATGGCAACAAGACTTTTCACTGCTAAAGCGACTTTTCAACAAGACTCTAATCAGCTGCTGTGATAGACAACACCTGTTGTCCTGGCTACCTAGCTGTTGCCTAGCGGTGTTCCACAACGGCACTGTTTTGTTTTTGCGCAGCAACAATCTTTTGACATTAAAAACTATAATAGACTTAACATCAAATAGGCCTAAAGAAATGTCCCCGCCATGTGTGAATCATTTAAGTATATCCATATAATAAGCGGGTTAACTTTCGGCTAGTCGGTCGCTTTGTGGAATAGCAGCACTTCAGAGAGAACAAGACCCCTCCGCTCCGCTTCGGGGTCTAAAGATTCTCTCTGTCGTGCTGCTTTTCCATGGTAGCGACCTTCTCGCCGAACGTTAACCCTTACTTATTATATGGTGTGACGTCATCGGTCGAATGCTCCATTCATTTCAACGGAACTCCCCAACGTTCGCACGTCTGTTATTTTTCGATAACGGACGGGTTGGTCTATAACAGACCGCTGTCAATGGCAACAAGACTTTTCACTGCTAAAGCGACTTTTCAACAAGACTCTAATCAGCTGCTGTGATAGACAACACCTGTTGTCCTGGCTACCTAGCTGTTGCCTAGCGGTGTTCCACAACGGCACTGTTTTGTTTTGCGCAGCAACAATCTTTTGACATTCAAAACTATAATAGACTTAACATTAAATAGGCCTAAAGAAATGTCCCCGCCATGTGTGAATCATTTAAGTATATCCATATAATAAGCGGGTTAACTTTCGGCGAGTCGGTCGCTTTGTGGAATAGCAGCACTTCAGAGAGAACAAGACCCCTCCGCTCCGCGTCGGGGTCTAAAGATTCTCTCTGTCGTGCTGCTATTCCACGGTAGCGACCTTCTCGCCGAACGTTAACCCTTACTTAATCTGCAGAGTTTAATCCTGTTTGAAACAAATGCTTAACTGGTTTAGTGTAGCTTTTTGCCTTAATTGCCACTCATTTGATCGCCTGACACTCTTCTTGGCGTGATTGTCTGAATGTGTGCAGGTGTGCCCATGGCAAGACGTGTGCTCATTGATCGAGCCCAGGATGGGTGTTGGATTTAAAGCTCCGGGCCCAGTCTCCACTCTCTCTCTCTCACGCTGCTCATCGCTCAGGAGAAGCTGTTGGTAAAATGGCTTTTAGACACATCTTTTGATTTATTCATTGTCTTTTATTTTTAGATATTTGAATCTTTGTAAGGGTGGCAGGTGGTGTTTTGTTTTTCCGTTATATTATTGCGCACGAGTAAGGTCATTCCATGAGTTAGGTAAGTCTCCGGAAGACCGGCGTGTTTTTAATTCGAGGAGGTTATTTAGTTTTATGGATTTTAAGTTTAGGTTTTATACCAGGGTTTTTCTTTCCCCCTTAAACTCCTTTTTAGTTCTGTGACTTTTCTGTTTTCACCAGGCGTCCAATGCCGTTTTTGTTCGAATTTGAAAATGAAAAACATTGCCATTTTTTTCCCCAAACTGGTTTTCACCAGGTCATTATGGTTCATACCCATGTTTTGATTTAATGGGTTTGTAACAACCTGCTTGGACAAATTAGACTAAAACTATGTCACGGGGTGACAATGATCTGTGGGGGAGAGGGGAAAAAAAGGAAACCCTTGGTGCTGATTAGATTTTAATGAAGGACCACGCCTCGTAAACGAGGCAGCTCTGATTGTTTCTACCCAATGCAGGTGTACTCGCCCAACGCCTGATTATGTGACTGACTGCAGGTGAGAAGTGGGCTTGGGGTTTGGAGTTTGATTCATAAGGAGTTAGAAGCCAAGTGTTGGGAGATTGGGGAGGGGGGGAAACTGCGTGGAGAGACGGCCGCCGCGGAGAGAGAGCAACGGCAGAGAGCTGGCCGCTTCAGAGAGATGACCGCTGCTGCAGGAGGTCGCCACACCGGTAACCGGATGGGCAGGCGGGAGATGGAAGACGCACGATCCTAAGGATCCGGCCCGTGCAACCTGGCGGTGATCTGGAAGAAGCGTGATGGCATTCTGCCGACTGAAGGTCCGCGACCAGAGCCGCAGGCGGTTTGCGACGGTGGAGAGAACTGGGTGGGACGCGCACCCTGGAAAAGAGAAACGGGTGGAATGCGCACCCTGGAGAAGAAGTGTCTACTACAGTGTTCCCCAACCAGGGGTATGTGTACCACTAGGGGTACGCGAGCACACTGCAGGGGGTACTTGGAAAAATTTTACTACTATGACAAATGTATGGAGCAGTCACATTAGGACAGAGAAAGTGATATAGAACAGTAATTAGGGGGTACTCATGGCACAACTTAGAGGCTTAGGGGGTACGCGAGACAAAAAAGGTTAGGAAACACTGGTCTACTACACGCCTGGCCCATGGCCTTCCAATTGGGAAGTCGTGCCTCCCTGCTGCAAGAGTCTCTCTCTCTGTCTGTCTGTCTGTCTCTCTCTGTCTGTCTGTCTGTCTGTCTGTCTGTCTGTCTGTGTGTCTCTCTCTCTCTCTGTCTGTGTGTCTCTCTCTCTGTCTCTCTCTCTCCGCCCGCCCCCAGTGACCACAACAGGAGACAATCCTTCCGGCTGCCAATGGGTACACACTGAGTGCGTTTTAATATGGGACCTTTGTTGCCTTCACCAGCTCGGGACCTCTCGAGACAGCTGACGACACTGCTCACATGACAATCGAGTTCTGGAGTTTGGTGCATGAACGGCACTGATCCCGGAACCATCGGGATTCATGCGTGTCTTGTTTAGGTTCTCTTTTCTTTTTTTCACCTCACCTTGAGCCTCCACACCCACGACATATCATTTTAGCTGAAGTAAGCTAAATTAATCAGTCAGAGACCAGCATTACTGACATATGTGCATCTGCAATTGAATGACATTGACTGGTGTTGTTGATAGTGATTACAAGATGATATTTTAGCATGTATGATACTGTTTACATGTCAGTTGCATACATGGGCGCCATGTTGATGATGCGTGTGTCGTCACACAAAACACAAGCTCGGGAACTCGTTCTTCTATACTTCCGCCAGAGATCAACCTCGATAATTATCGATCTGACATTGCGTCACCAAATGTTCACTCCCACTTTCCCGAGGTTTTAGGTCGGCTTTCTGGGGATTCTCGATTTTTTGAACGAGCCACTTGCCTCCTCCACTTGCTTGTCGTCATGATGACATCACTGACAACAGCATTATATTTCAAAATCTTGCAAAAGCTCAATTGTAAAGTATTTTTCTCATTTGCAATTGGGATGATGAATGAAAAACAGTCTCTCAAAAGTTGTTGTGGCGAGGCTGACAGCTGGGAAACTTTATCGTTTTCTCCACGGAGGAGGGGCCAGGAGGCAGGACGAGGAGACAAGCACAAGTGGAGGAGGCAAGGTCACATATTGGGATGCACCCACAGATAGTGATGGGTGACTATGCTTAATTCACTTTGTGCTGTTATTTCACTTTGTGTGTAAATCGCTTGCAGTGATTTGAATGGTGTTCCGAATCAATAAGTAGCCTATCACAGAATGGTCCCCCACTAGCTGTGTGTATACCATAGCAATTATCAGTAGCTCTGTTGCTGTCATATAGTTTTGCTGTCTCCTCCAGCACCCCTTCAGAGATCTGGACTCCCCTGGCCACTGCTTCCGGCCTGCCCGGGTTTGACTGAGAAACCTCACTCCGGGCCTCGATGGATGTTGGATGGCCGTGATGATGGACCACTTGGGGTTAAGGTGGGGTGGGAGATTGGACTAATCTTGGGACTCACCCCTGTCATGGGGCTATTTTAATTAATAAATATGATTTTTATAATGCATCTCGTTGTCCTGGTCTGCTTGGTTGTGTTCAGCTCGTTCCTCAGGGTAGCCGTGGGTTAAGAGGGGGTGCCGCTTGTAAACGCGCACCCCCCACCTGTGATGACTGAAATGGGACAAATTGGCTGGCGTAACAACCGACGGTTGTCCAAATCTGACGGGGGAAAATGTTGGACTTTTGAAAAGAATGCAGGATAAACTAACCAAAATGAACTCTGAGCAGAAGTTGACATTTTTTGCACTGTATAATTCACCAGGAGGTGCTGTGTAAAAGACTGTTGAAAATGAACCATGTCGCGGATGTAGTTACGAAAGTAGTTCACTTCATCATAGCCAGAGCATTAAAACCATAGGCAATTTGTGGCACTTCTGGAGGAGATCGAGAGTGAGCATGGTGACATGGGTCACCACTGCACTGTCACTGATAGACCTGCAGGCTGATTCCCTCCTTGCAGAGCACTTCAGATATTATTCTATACTAACAGTCTGTTTTATTTTAAATTCTACTGCTTGTAAACATCTAGCCTGCCTATTTTGGACACCAGATGGAAAAACAATCTGGCATGTTTACATATATGTACATGTATGTATATGTTCATTAATGTGCACTGTCCTGAAGAAATAAAGTAAAGTAAATTCAATATTCAGATTATATTCAATCACTGCTGTGTGTGTGTGTGTGTGTGTGTGTGTGTGTGTGTGTGTGTGTGTGTGTGTGTGTGTGAACCTGGCCATCTGGTACCCTAATAGTCATGAGTCTAGTCATTCTACATCCCTCAAATCATAACAATGAGACCATTGCACACATCTTAGATGGTTGCAACTCCTACAAAGCATGACACAACAGATCAGTAAACATTATATCACAGCGTATCAAAGAAGAGCAGGGACTCTCCATAAAAATGCACACTCACTGCACTGTAAAAATGGACTGGTTCAGCAATAGCTATCAGTAATATTACAAATACACCGGACATCACCATCATTAATCCTGAAAATAAGGCCGCTACCTTTGTGGAAATAGGTTGTTCCTTTGACCTACACATGGACACCTGTTACCACTGCAAGATTCTGAAGTACTAGCCACTATTGGATGTGGTAGCAAACCAAGGATTTACTTAAAGTAAAGTTATTGTGCTTGTATTTGGCAGCCTAGGCCATGTTCATAGGCTCACCTTGTGTGGGCTGCAGCTCTGTGGACTTAAAAACGTCATTTAAAAAAACCTTGCCAAATACTGCTCAATATCGGCAATAATTGGTAGTTTAAGCAATCTGGTAGAGGAGATGTCATCTTTACCCCTAAGAAGCCTAAATCTAACTGCCCATTCTGTCCACGGTCTATCATTTTACACCAGTGTAATGTAACACATAGCACTTTATGATTCTGATCTGTTCTTACCGACTGCCAATTTGCTTCCACCACTATTTGGATCTGTAATGCTGCCCTACTGATGAGATCTAAATAAAAGTATTAAACTGTGTGTGTGTGTGTGTGCGTGCAGGGGCGCCCCCAGAAAATTTTGGACACATGAAAGATTCAAACTTTGGGCCCCCTCAAGGGCCCCTGTCAATTCCTGGGCCCTTAGAATCTGTAAACCCCCCTCCCCATAGCGCAGTGTTTCTCAAACTTTTTCAGACCGAGGACCACTTTGTCCACCCCAAAATGTTCAGGGACCACCTGTCATCTGAATTGACGTGGAGGGTGCACACATTTTCACATTACAAGCCTGTCGTATTATTGTGGTGAAAATATGACTTCAGCTATGTTTAGCTTTGCAATAATGTGTCATATATAGGCTACTGCTAGCTTGTCTTTAAAAAGTAGAAATCCCCTCGCGGACAACTGGTGCTCTGCCGAGGACCACCAGTGGTCCCCGGACCACACTTTGAGAATCGCTGCCATAGCAGCACCCACATGTGTGTGTAAAATGACAGACACCTTCATTTCCCTCTGACTACTCTACTCTACTCTAGGGGTGCATCCCAATATGTGTCCTTGCCTCCTCCACTTGTGCTTGTCTCCTCGTCCCGCCTCCTGGCCCCTCCTCCGTGGAGAAAACGATAAAGTTTCCCAGCTGTCAGCCTCGCCACAACAACTTTTGAGGGACTATTTTTCATTCACCATCCCAATTGCAAATGAGAAAAAGACTTTACAATTGAGCTTTTGCAAGATATTGAAATATAATGCTGTTGTCAGTGATGTCATTATGACGAGAAGCAAGTGGAGGAGGCAAGTTCACATATTGGGATGCACCCTAGGTCAGTCTCCCTGCTGGAGTTTTACTCCTCCCTCAAAGAGGAGAGCTTCCCACACATGAGGCATGCTCAGGGGATTCTAGTCCTGTTTGGATCCACCTACTGTACCAAGGATGGATTACTGCAAGGGCCTACCGGGCCCAGGCCCAGGGGCCCAAGAGTCCAGAGGGCCCTGAAGCCCAATCCTCTAAATTCCCATTCTCATGTTGTGTAAAATCACACTTTTAACAAATCTATTTTCACATATTTTCAGGGGAAAAACACCTGAATGCCCAACAATATAGGGTCTCTAACATCTGGAGGGTGCCCTTTCTTGTTGTCTGGCCCAGGGGCCCATGGAGTCATGATCTGTCCCTGTACTGTACGACTGTGAACACACATTCTCAGTGATGAAGTTCAACAAATCCAAACACAGATCCTCCATCAATGATGAGCTCCTGTCTGCAGTTCTTCACATAGCAACCTCAGACATTCAGCCTGATTTCAATGCTCTTGTTCAAGCCCAGCAGAGCAGACTGGATTATCGTCACTGAGGAGTTGATATGAAGAGAAATTAATGCACTGTGTTATGTCCTCTTACGCCACTAGGTGGCATACTCGTGACTTAAGGACTGTACTGGAACCCAGAAGGTCCGAAGAAGATGCTTACGAGAAGGTCATGTACCCTACTTTGCCTGCTGCCTACAATGTACTGTTTTATTACTACGAGTTTATTTTGAGTAAAGTTTATATTTTATAATCAAGCCTCTTCCTTACCACCCAGATGACAGAACTCACTGATTCAATGACTGCTTTTTCTTTGTTTTTATGTTATCTATTACAGCACAATTCTACACAGCCTATGAATAAATATAATACTAATATTTAAGATGTGATGTATGTGAATATAAAGAATATTAATGACATTCAGCCTGATTTCAATGCTCTTGTTCAGGCCCAGAGCAGACTAGATTATTCTCACAAGAGTTTAAATGAAATGTACTGATTCAATTAAATGAATGTACTGATTCAATTACTGTTTTTGCTTTCTTCTTTATGCGTTTTATAACCTACTACACCACAATTCTATATAATATTAAAGACTTATTGGTATGTGACCTTGAACACAATTTCAGAAACGTCAACACTTTTGTTTTGGGTCTCACAATGCATTTCTTTATTTATACTCATCAGGAACACGGAGAGAAAATCGACAGAAATGCCATAAAAATTGTCGAAAACAACAAAACATTGTCATTTTGCCATGTTCAGTCAAATGCAACCCATCTGGCATATACATTTCTGCGACCACTTCTCTCTTCTTTAAAAACGCCTTGTTTGTGCGCACGAAGCACACATTACTCATGGCGTCGCACCGCACTTCCAACAACTTGTTTACAGATTTGACCCTATCCCGAGTTCTGGCATTGTCAGCCAGGTGCGGCAAGATAGAACTGACAGCAAACATCAGCTTGTAATCACAACGGTTCTGAAGTTCTCGTATCAGCATCTCCATCTTCTCAGCGATCTCTGTAGCCGACGCTCCGTTTGCCATGTCATTCGTGCCAATATGAATCACCACCACAGCATCCTTCTTCAAAGTCTCCACGTGGTACGTGTGGTGCTGAATTGAGCGGGCCAGCGTGGTCTCAGGATGGACCCACACCTGGCCTCCGGCGGGAACAGCCCACTGATCCAGGCCCCTGCACATGGAGTCCGTCAGGAAACACACCTCCAAGTCTGATTTCAAAACACACAACACAAACCACATTAGGGCTGTCCCTAAAGATTATTTTCCTCCCGATTATTCTATCAACTATTTTTTTCGAATAGTCGCGATTATTATTTATTTTTTTGGAAGGGGAAAACTGTGATATGCCACTTAATTTTGACCTGAAAAATAACAGACAGATAAAGCAGAGTGCACCTAGGGCCTATTAGGACAATGATTTCTAAAAAAAAGAAAAAGAGAAAAAAAAGGGACATTATATAAATTAGTCATAGACTATAATACATACAGGCCTAATATAGCCTAATATCTATTTGTTTCAGTTCAAATCAAGAAAGCTTATTAGCCTACATTTACTGATGTATAAAGAGGCCCAAGTTATACAGTATTAGGAAAGTGGAAACAAATATGGGCCACTAGGCCTATAGGTTATAAAGGCTACCAGAGATTTTATGAGTAGCCTGCAAGGAAAGAACGTCGAGGCTACTCTGTCCATGTCATTCTGTTGACGCACCAAAACCCAGCTGGTCCCTAATAACGCGCTATCCCTTTCTTTCTGTCGCTAATATAGACCCAGTTAGTAATTGCAGCACGACATAATTATGACTTATTATATTATTAGAATAATATTACTATTTATTTAGACCTGCAGTCGGCACAAACAATAGTGAATAGTGCGAGGTGAACTTCGTGCACCGTCCGTGGAGGAGAAGGGGAGAGACCTTTCTGAATCAGGCATGCATTCCTCTCACTCCTCCACATCTCACGCTGTTGGCCGGAATTTGCACACTTCTCTTGTCTTCATTTACTTTTTAACTTTGTATACAAGCTCTTCTACAAACATCCCGACCACTGTCACCCTAAAGGTGTTGAATATTGCGTCTATAACAGGCACATTACGAATCATTGCTTTATCTCCCTGTCGTTGCTATGCACGCCGCCAGCATAGCGACAGTATAAAACAGTGTGAAATATACCGCGCGTCTCTATCTGAAAAACTTTCACTTCCTAAATAAATATAGTCTCCTACAGAAACACAACCAGGTCTTGTGCCTTGTCTTTAAAATATCGCCACACTTTAGATGTCTTTGTCCGTTTATTGGGCTGAAAAGTGGTGCCACTGTTACCTTCATCTTTGTTTGACACTGACACTCTCGGGCGTGCAGCCCCTGTCATTTTCTCCACTTCTGTTTTCAGCACGTATGCTACCTCGCGGCTCGCACAAATCACTTTTTTTCATTGGGCTGATTAGTGGTGCCACTGCACCTTCATCTTCGTCTGACACTGAAACCCTCAGGCTTTCAGCCCCTGCCATTTTCTTCGCTTCTGTTTAGCACGTCTACCTCGCGGCTCGCGCAAGTCACTTTTTTTTGTTGTTTGTTTTTTGTTGCGCAAATCATGTAAACGACAGTGTGTTGCGCACGCCGACTTATTTACGTCCTCGACGTCATCGATTACGTCGAATAGTCGGGACAGCCCTAAACCACATTACATTAGATTATGCCAGTGTTTGCCAATGGAAAGGAAGCACACATCCAAATCAATACATTCAGAACACAACACTCTTCATATTAGATGATCAGTATTGGGGCAAGTTAAAGGGGTATGCCACTATTTTGGGGCTTAATACAGTTAAAATCGTTGGCTGGGGTTTATAAAGGTGGTAAAGTGTCTTATTTTTCATGTTAAGCGTTGTCTTGCTTGAAGACAAGTTAAAAGAGGGAATATGTCGCTAAGCTAGTGAAAGTCAATGGATCTGTGTAGCAGGCTACAATGTTACACGCACGGATACATTGACTTTCACTAGCTTAGCGACATATTCCCTCTTTTAACGTGCCTTAAAGCAAGACAACGCTTAACATAAAAAATAAGACACTTCACCACCATTATAAACCCCAGCCAACGATTTTAACTGTATTAAGTCCAAAAAATAGTGGCATACCCCTTTAAGGCATTACTGATTACAGTACATATTACCATCTTTTCAAAGTAATCCCTTACACATACAGTATTACTACAGTATAACTACAGAATGTTTGTATGACTTGCGTTGCCAAAAAAAACTATATGGATCAGGAAAATGACAATGCAAATCAAGCTCATGAGAAGGGGCGGATTAAGAAGTTATGGCCCCCTGGGCCCTGACTTTGTCTTGGCCCCTCAAAAGCATAATTTTAAATGCCGAATCCACTCAAAGAGTAGGTAGGCCTACACACAACACAGTCATTTTTGTAGCGACCACAATCAATGGTAGCAACTCATGAACTCAACTAATTGGGAAGATTATTGCGAAGGTGTTTTGAATGCCGGTTTGAGTCGAAGCCATGGGGCCAAGTCAGCCAGGTCCCTTGGGGCCTCTGGCCCTTGGGCCCCCCACCCTCAGACCTGACTTGGTCTATGGGGCTGTACCAGTTCATTGTACACTATATTGGCTGGCACATGAAGCACCATGGAAAGATTATTATTGCAAAGGTGGTTTTGAAGGCCACCTGGGCCCGGTATGCACATGCATTAATCCAGTGGTTCTTAACCTTTTTTTTCCCTCAATGCACCCCCTTACCTGTGCCCAAGACAAGCTGCGCATCCCCAACCCAACTTCTACAAGTGCACTAAAAAAAGATTTAAGTGATTAATTATAATGATTCTTGCTTGAGACATTCATCAATACCTTAATGACTTAACATGGGGACCAACATATAATTAGGCCAAATTAAAACACAAGTTCACTAATAGAATTTTGGTCCCAAGCCTGAAGAAATCTCTGGCGCACCCCAGGTTAAGAACCACTGCATTAATCCACCCCTGCTCATGAGTCCCATGACTCCTTTACCTCCAACACAGGAGATTTTCAGCAGCATGCACAGCAGACTAACAAGTAGCAGGTGCAGGAATAGCTCCCACCTGACACACCACACCATTTAAATCCAGTTTACAGTAAAATGCATTGTAACTTAAGTTACTAGCATTGTAACTAACATATTACAGCCACCCCCTCTAATGCTTTACATTACTTAGTTGCAGCAAAAAGTAATGCATTACTGTAATCAATTACTTTTGAAATGCATTACTCCCAACACTGTAGATCATGGCAGTGTTTTCCAATTATTTACATCTAAAAAAGCATTAGAACAGAACTTACCTTTTGGCACAACAAACTCCTTTTTCCTCCACCGAATCGTCTCCATTTCAACCACCACACCTTGCTTACTGTAGCCTATGGCAACCACTGATGATTGATACTGCACATCCAGAATAGCACAGCCTTTAAATCCTCCCCCCTACACAGACAGAGCCACCTCCCCTACCATTAGCAAAAAAACACGCCTCCAAAACACTTAAAACTTTGAATAGCGAAATAATGTCAGAGAGACTTGAATAGAGAGAGGTGTCAATGGCCCATTGCCTCCGGGGTGTACTTTTGCAATGGGGGGGTAGGGGATCAGCCTATATGGAGCCCTAAGGACTGTTCCATTGAAATGGACGAGACACACTTGAATCTATGATCGAGCAAAGCCTTGTGACACTGGTGACTGATAATGCACCATCTAGAATAGCACAGCTTATAAATATCCTCCACTCTACACAGATAGGGCCATCTCCTTTATCATTAGCATATGTGTCCGTTCTTTTCCATCGGAGGGGCACCAAAACAGCAGCGACTCGGGAATAACGGTGTGTTTGTTTATTTTGTCCACTTCGTAGACTCCACAGTTTTCAGACACCTTTCAGGTTATGAACCTGCAATGCATGAAATACAAAATGTAAACACTGATGTCCAAATTCATACCATAAAAATAAACATCAGAAATACAAAGTGGCAAATTTGAAATTAATGTAAGTGAAGTAGAGCTGGGCTAATACATTTAACTGTGATTAAAAGCTACAGACATCCATAAGCAATTTACTTAATTAAATATCACAGTTAGAAACTCACATTTGTCATGACAATTGCAACACACTGCATACTGAAATATAGCCTACTGAAATGTTCTAAAGTAGGCCTATTGGTAAACTGCATGCCTTTTCACCAGTCTCAACTTTAATCATTTGGCACAACAGCACATTAGCTCGACGTAACACTGTAGCCTACACTAAATATTTCACTTTCCTATTTAATTACAACAACCAAATGCATCTACTACACCAGCAAGTTTAACTAACATTAAATGTCACTTTAGCATTAAACATTTCACTTCATTATTTGCTACTAGAATGCATTACTAGAAGTGCAAGTTTGACCTTTATCCACTGCAAATACAAAAAGGTAAACCAACAACCAATATGTAACCATAGACGTTGTACATCCTCAATAATGTATCCATTTAACCGAAGTACAATGCCATTATGAGCATCGCCATGTGAACAATTTGTATCAGTGCACTAGTAGCCATCTACTTTAACAGTGGAAGCAAGCGTTAGAAACAGGAAGTCAATTGGACTACATTACCCATGATTCCGTGCGCCACGAGGCAAGTAGCTACGAAGTGCTACAAACGATCGGATACTTCAAATGCGGCAACGCGAACCGCAGATAAACATTAGCACTACCAACATCAAGCTTGCATCAACAGTGGATTACAAACAATGGATTTACTCCTAACGGATCATTTGAAACCAGTAGTTTAAGTGAAAAGAGAGAGAGAGAGAAACAGCCGGGTGCATTGCTGCCGTGGTGGGAAATTTCGCGCTTGCGCGATTTAAACTTCAAGTGCTCGACCAATTGGACGCCGACTGGAATCGTATTGGCTTGCATTTTAACAGCTGACTTGACTACGTACACCAGCAGTAAAGTCACCGCTCCCTCTCTTGGTCACACACAGTGGGGAAAACGCATCATTATGCCTACCAAAGTACAAAACATTAGTATAGTAGAGTAGTTGAGCAGAGCAGAGTACTTTTATTAATCCCGAGGGAAATTATGGTGTCTGTCAGCTTACATAAATACACAAATCCGGACATGCACAAAATTGAACATAGGCTACAGAAAAAGTGTACCACCACATACGCTCTCTCACACATAGGCCTACACACATTCTCTCTCTCTCACACACACACACACACACACACACACACACACACACACACACACACACACACACACACACTCACTCACTCACTCACAACCAGCCACCCACCCACTCACACACACATTCTCTCTCTCTCACACACACACACACTCACTCACAACCAGCCACCCACACACACACACTCACCCACACACACACACCCACACACACACACACAAGGTAGGGTATGTTGCATAGGCCTACACACTCACAAAAAGTCAAGATAAATGTGTTCAGTAAACATAAAAGAGCCAAAGTAGTTCTAATTACTGCGCATTCTAGAAGTCCATCAGTTCAAAAAAAAAAAAGGAAAGGAAGGAAAATTGAATAGCGAAATAATGCCAGAGAGGCTTAAATAGAGAGAGAGGTGTCAATGGCCCATTGTCTCCGGGGTGTACTTTCGCAATGGAGGGTAAATCACCCTTTAAGCAGTCCTAATGGACGAGACACACTTGAATCTATGAACGAGCAAAGCCTATGCAATGCTGTAACTATTAGGCCTACTGTTTCATTTCTTTGGGGCTTTTTGTGCTTTGTTTGAGACAGGATAGTGACAGAGGGACAGGAAACCGAGTGGGGAGAGAGAGGCGAGGAAGGACTTGCAAATGACTCGAGCCGGATTCGAACCCAGGTCACCGGCGCATTAAGCTAGTGCTGTACCGTTAGGCCACGGTAGGGCCTAAATTTTTGTGTCAGATCAAAAGGATGACACACACCCCTTTAGGTGGAACTTGTTCACGTTTGGCACCCATAGCAACCCATTACGTTGCCGTATCTCTAATCGATGTAATTATAAATTATATAATATTATTTTCTGCTTAAATTTAGGGGAGAGCAGAGTAATGTGACTCACTTCTCCTATATCATATCCCTTAAAGCCATGTGAAAATGATATAGGGCCTAGTATGTAAAAAGTATATATGTTTTCTCATAATTCAGAACATTTCTCACCTATGGAAATCATTAAAATGACAATAAATACCAAATGGCAATAAATAGGAAAGACGAAGACAAGGACGAGGCAACAGATTAAGACCAGACAAATTAGCGGGGTAAAAGTAAAACACAAACCCTACGAAAGACCTTCTATGACTGTAGTCTCCTCTCTTGTCATGTGTAGTGTGATGTGGTGTGCTGGGGCAGCAGCATTACAGCAGCTGAGGTAAAGAAACTGAACAAACTGACGAAGAAAGCTGGGGTTCAGCAAGTCATGTGTTCCCTCTGCATTCAGAATGATTAATGATAGACACATTTTCTAGCAAGGGACTTGACACTGGTGTGCATGTGTGTGTGTGTGTGCACTGAAGCAGCTAGCTGTTTAGGAGGAGTCAGAGAGGCATGGGGGAGGGGGTTGTATTTATTTATTATTATTATATCATTTTATGGGTTTAATTTGTTATACAGTTCTGTCTACCTCTGTATATGCACATTGACCACTTGAATTTCCCTTTTGGGATAATTAAATTGACTTTGACTTGTGTCTGTTCTGCGCTGCAGCCTTGATCCTGTGGGGGGACAGGAGGATGAGGACAAAACTGTCATCAATCCTGGGCAACACCAACCCCCTGCATGGAACTGTGGCAGCCCTGCCGAGCCCACTGAGAGGCAGACTATACTCCACCCAAACTGTAAAACAGAGAGGTACCGCAGGTCCTTTCTTCCCTCCGCAGAGTTAGACTGTACATGGTGATGATGGTGGTGATCTGAGAAGATAGCAGCATGTAGATCTTTCTTTTATACAGGAATTATATAATGGAATAGCCTCCCATGAAATATCACAATGGCAGAAACGAAAGAAAATGTTTTTTAAACAAAGGGTTAGAGTTTTGTTGTGGAATTAAGTAGAGAACTAGAAATGTGACGGAATGTGATGGTAATCATGATATACTTGTACAGCTAATATTCAGGCCAATACGGCTTGCTCCCGAAAATCAGATAATATTTTTATTCAAGCTAAGAGTCCCAATCACCCTCCTTAACTCAGCATGCCATGCCACCTCCCTACTTCCACCCTATCGACCCACAAAAAACAATTAAAACTTAGCCTCCAGGTAGGCCCTATTGTGCAGGTTAACGAGGAGCAATTGTGTGCCAATCTCATAGGTGATCATCGTCTGCAGCTAAACAAAGCAGCATACTTGACTTACCCTTACATTTGCATCGTACATCAACCAGCAATTAACTTCATGTTCAACAGTTGTATACCATGTACCTCAATCATTGTAAAGATGTAAATGCATGTATTGACTGGGCATTGTGTTGCTTGTATCAACAAAAAACAAGAAAAGATTTGCGCTGCCCATATAAAAAAGGCATGTCATTTTAAGGCGTACCAAGCTCTTGAAGATGATTTGAAACCTTTTGTTGAAAATAACATCCCAATATGTTTGGATTAATGTTGGGGAGACTGAATGATGGATCAGTGATAGACCACACCTTGGACGGAAAAAGATCAAGCAAAATCCCATCATGCATGTCAAGGACATTTACGGTCTCCTGTTGCAGCAAGCTTTAAAAAAAAAAAAGACACCAAAGGGGCATTTTCCGATCCCTCCCTGTCTCTCTCCACACTCATTTCCTGTCTATCCTTCACTGTCCTGTCAATAATGAAGGCAAAAAGTCCCCAAAAATACTTTAAAAAGAAAAAGGAAGACTCAACCAACGAAATGAATACTGTCAGCCCCAAGAAAGTAAGGTTGAGTTTTAATGCCAGACTAGCATGTGAAGGACTACAGTGTGTTCACTGTGAAAAACGTGGAGGTGATACCACTGAAACCATTTACAGAGTTAGGAGTGAGAACGGCTCAAAAAATCTCCACAAGAGGAGGAAACAGAGCCCACCAAGCCCCCAGCATGTCTGCTGTTCGTCTTAGTATATGACTGTGATTTATGGTGTGGTTGTATAGCTTATTGTGCGAGTATGTGCTTGTAATGTCTGACCGTATTTGTGTTTGAGTGTGCATGTATGGTGCGCAATGTCCTTGTGTACATGTCTTGTGTACTGAGCTGTTGCCCCCCATTCCTGTCTTGTATGCTTTGTTTTCATATTGGCTGTAACTAAAACAAAGACTATCTATTTAGGCCCAGCCGTGGCCAACCGGTAGGGCACTCGCCTGCCATGCGGCTGACCCGGGTTCGATTGTCCTATCAAATAAAGTCGGAAAAAAAAAAAAAAAAAAAAGACTATTTATAGGCGCCCTTGCAATGCCAGATACATGGAAAAACAATATAATAAGAGAAAAGCGTCTGAAGGGAGAGAGTTCCAAGAACACAATGGGACAGGAGAGACTACCAATGGCCTTGGGGCCACCCGGCACATCCCAGCACTGCTTTAGGTAAAAGAAAAGAAGTTGTCAGCTACAGACTGATGCTGAGAGAAGATATATCTTCAACGAATTCTGTTCCATGCCCTCCTGGGGGACGCGCAAAGTTTATATCCAGACTCTAGTTGAAAATGTTCATGTAAAAGACAAGAGAGTTGTTTGGGATTCGAAAAAGGCGTCCAATGCCGGATACATGGACGAGAAACATCATAAAAGAAAAGCGTCTGAAGGGAGAGACCTACACAAACGCATTGAAACAGGAGAGACTAACAACAGCCATTTACCCACCCGGCACATCCCAGCACTGCTTTAAGTCAAAGAAAAGAAGTTGTCAGCTACATTCTGATGCTGAGAGAAGATATATCTTCAACGAATTCTGTTCCATGTGTAACGGAGGCTAACTAGCACAGAGTTGGCGTGGAACGTTGGTAAACCTCCCTCCGATAGCCTCATACAGTCTCGTGCCGTTGGGCCGAGAGACTAGTCTCTTGGCCCAGCGGTATCGTACTGTGTCTCCCATTGCCGAACCGTTGTAGTTGACGAGGATGCAGGTTCGGGGGGGGGTGAACAGGTGCAAGATGACCTCCGTCACACATGCCCTCCTGGGAGATACGCAAGGTGTATATCCAGACTCTTGTTGAAAATGTTCCAATTAAACAGAATTATGTTCTGGATTCAAGGAGAATGACTCTGCTATACCAACTGCAACTCTAAGATGGATGAAATTAATACCAACATGGGTGTTTCACAGAAGCGAAAACGTGACGTTTCGAAGAGGACAACCAGACTGCTTCCAACAGGGCGGGGTCATCTCTATGTTCCCCGTGTCCTTAGGACCCTTAAAAAAAAAGGGGGTTCTTTGTTCCCCGCTGCTTCCAAGTAGACTACTGCCGCACATGGCAAAGCGCAGGTTGTTGTTGCACCTCTGACAGGTTAGGTTTAGGGATAGTTTTGGTCAGGGCACGAATTTACAACTCAGAAACATTGCATTACTGACAGGTTAGGCTTAGGGATGATTTTGGGAAGGGCACAATTTGAAAACTAGTAAACATACAATGCGGGGAACATAGAACCCTTTTTGTTTTTTTTTAAACTAACTTCCCCAGTCCCATACAAAGACATAGAGGAACATAGGACCCGGGAAACATTGTTACGCTCCCAACAGTGCACCGTCAAGGGTTGCAAGAAATACAAGCAAAACATTTTAATAAACAAAATTTCGCCTCGTTCCAATTTTGGACAGATGATGTTAAAATGCTGTGTTGTCCATGACCCCCTCATGTTTTATTGATGAATCTGTTCTGTTCCACATTTGGTATTGGCCTCAAAACCATTGGATCATGGATAACTGCAGATATGGAATATAAGTCAGGCACAGAAGGCAATCATCAAAATAAACCATAGAGTGTGTTTTTTGGCCAGAATTTCAACATTTCTAAAAGGACTGAAGCATCGGGCCTCAAGATGAAAAGACTGCAGACAAAGCGCAATCCAGTGAAACACTCTCAGTGAGGACAAAGGGCCTTCAGTGCGTTCTTCTGTGCTCCCAGACAAAAGCGAGTACAATGTACATGTGTCCAAGACCAAGGACATGTGTATTGAATTCAGACACCCGTCTGAAATTCAGACACAAAAATCTGTAACCATACCACAACCAAGATTAATGTCGCTTCCATTAATCTTGGTTGTGGTATGGTTACAGATTTTTGTCAGCCTCAAGCTGAGAAGGCTGCAGATAAAACACTTTCAGTGGACAATGAACCTGCAATGCGTTCTTCTGTGCCCTCAGACAAAAGCGTTAAGTCAGTAAACCCAGCCATGAGCTATGCTAGTGTGACCGGTGGTCATGCTGAACTTTTATTCTGACGGGGTAAACGACACTCCCCTTTCTTTCCGGTGTGTAGCCTAAAACGTTCCGGTGGTAGCTAGCTAGCAAAACGCTGTGTCTTCGATACTGTAGAGTGTGGTGCTTGCACACCGCTCCCTCTGTCCCTCCGTTTGTGGTCGAGCCATCGTACGGGAAAGCCCTGTCCATCCGCACCGGCGTGAACCCAGCTGGCAGTCGGCTACTGTTTTGGAGCTTGTATGCTGAGCTAGGCAAACTCGAGTATCACTGGTGGCGTGCTTCCACTTCGTGCCCTTTGTGGTTGACCACTTGCGTGCCGCTTCGAGAGAACCAAAGTTTCCTTGATGCACGGTACCCAGCTGGTACCCGGCGTGACCCATATCCCGACTTGCGCAAACCTGATCTGGATGAGGAGTTGGTGCCTTCGACTACACTGATGCAGTGTCACTAGAGAAGGGGGGCATCACTGTTCTTTTCCCAACCTTTTTTCTTTTTTGTCCTTTCGTGTAATAGGGATTAATGAATGAACAATTAAGTATCATTGGGCATCGTGCAATATAAAACTAAATTCTTGGAACCTGTTTTGCTGTAGGGAGCAGGCTTGTACGAAATTCCGAATTGAATGAATTTGAATTCAAAGTAATGCCATAATACGAACACTAGGTGGTGTCATTACCTTGAATTTCTTTGAATTTAAGCTACACCACCCATTGAGAGTACATAGAACACCACCACCTGGTGTTCATATTATGGCATTACTTTGAACTCAATTTCATTCAATTTGGAATTACGTACAAGCCTGGTAGGGAGGGACCAAAAGACAAGGTAGCAGAGAGAGTTTATGGGTAGTACGAGAGAGGAATCTCGCTACTTTTTCCGGGTGGTACTGTCCACTATGTGGCGCCATCCAGACAGCGCAGAGGAGCGCCAAGGAGCGCAGAGGCGTCCCATGGAGGTCCCATGGAGCTCAACCACGATGCTGCCATTGCTTTGGGAGAGAATTGGTATCATCGTTTCATTTTATTTTTCCAAAAGGCAGGATAGATTATCCTTTCAAACAGCAGTTAGTTTGAATGTTTAAACTTGCTGGATCTTTGTAAAATACGTCTTTATTGTCAATATGACGTCACGAGTGGCTTCACACACTGCGTTTGGATTGGTCGGCCGGCTGCATTGCTGTGATCACGACGGCCGTAAAGCAATTTTGTTAGCAAGATGCTAGCGGAGCCTGACTCATAAATGCCAAAGCTGTAGGAAATCAGAAGGACATAACTCCCATGTTATTGTATATTTCATTGAAATCCACATTGGTTTCACAGAACTTACAGTAATATTGTCAAGTTTCAGCAGACAGCGAGCACAATTGTCAGTTATTAGCGCCAGCCTTATGACCTCTGCTGTCTCGACAGCGCTCCCTAGGTGAACTGCAGGCACGGGTTTGAGGGCGAGATTCAACACTGTATGTAAACCCACTGTGGAGGTAGTCTAACAAGTGTGTGTGTGAGCGTGTGTGTGCAGTGGCCATCTTGATACTTGTCCTTATGGCTGCTATGTTTTTGTTTTCTTAGTGTGGGGTTTTTTGTGTGTTTCTTTTCATTTGTTTTTGTGTATTTTCTTTACTAATCCTGTTTGCTGTGAATAGCTGTCATTGGTCTACCTCTAGTGCAATTCTATATTTTGCACATTTTGCACATTTAGCACAATTTTGTACCTGTTGAACGATTGCCCTTTTTGAATGCTGTATATATATATATATATATATATATATATATATATATTCATGACCTCTATTTTTCATATCTGACTGAGCCCAAGAGGCATATATTTTAAATACAAGGAAGAATGACTAACAGAAAATAAAAAGAACTTTGAATTGTACGACAGTTGCATCTCTTGTTATTCACGTTAACCTGTTGCGGGGAAAGTCGAATCAAGTGTTTGATGGTTGGGTTCTCTCACCCTAACAAATGAGTTTACATTTCTATTTACACATTTTGTTACAATGGAGGATTTATTTTTATCCACATGTTGCGTTTACACCTAAACAAGAGAAAACAATACCCTGCTACATGGAAACAGCACCTTATTTGGACCCATGGGTCCCCCTCATTCATTCCATTACCAAGACTTTCACAGGTGCAGCACAGGCCTCGTAATTACTTGCGCTCAGGTGCTGCGAATGATGGCTGTGATTGACAGTGGTTAAATGGACACCAGACACCACATTTTGTATGTTTTTATTTTCCCTCGCATTTGGTATACTCATGAACAACCATCCGGATACTTTGCTCTTAAATTTGCGTTACGCCCCTTGTGGGTGAAAACAAACCGAATGTCTCATTGACTTACATGCAACATCGGCTAGCCTAAATGAACACATTCCATGCTTCAGCCACGGCTGTTTGGTTGTATTATTTGAACAGCCGGCAATCCAACACGTTTTCGGCATGTTGCGTCTGAGCAGCGCTAGTCTAGAGGTCCGTATCTTTCGTTTATTAAACCCCAACATCACCAATTGACTTGCATGGGTTGTTTTCCCCCACAAATGGGCGTAACGCACATGGAAAACGTCACACCGTTCATGAGTATAGTGGTAGTTGTGATGATGATTTAATGACAATGCCAGCTGCTGTGACCCCCTTCCCTCTTTAACTTTTTAACTCTTATCTTTATTATGCTGCTAATGCACTTTTACTAATGTACTTGTTTTTAACAGAAATATCTCTGTTTTCTATAACATGTCTGTTTTCATCTATCTTATATACTTTTAACCTCCTGGTCCAAGTAAACACAGACATTGAGAAAATCATTGTCTAGAGTGATGGCTGTGGATATCAGAATCAGTGTACTAGGTCAGCAACACCTACTTTCATCTGGTCAAGAAGCATGATGACAGCATTAAGCAAATGTGTGACTCCATGTACAGCGTAATAGAATGCTGCATCGTGAAAGATGTTTACACTCCTGAAGATTACATTGTCATCTTTGAGACTGTGCTCATTAGTTAATCTTGTCTTGGCCAGGACTCCCTGGAAGAAGAGGTTTTTACCTCAATGGGACCTTCCTGGTTAAATAAAGGTCAAATAAAAAATAATAATAATAATAATCCCCATACAGGGTGATTCAGCTATATCACAATGACTTAATTTTACAGCTGTGTAATATAACTGTGTATTTTTTAGTTTTGTTTTAACCTTGTTTTTTTTAAGGAACATCAAACCTCGGAATATCTCCCCCACTGACAAATATCTACTCCAATGTGATTGCAGATATATTTGCCACTGGAAAACTCTGTATATGACTTCATACACAAAAAAGAGAGAAAATGTCTGCAAGTTGAATCTACAAATGATCAGAAGAAAATTATGGCTTGAATAAACTTGCAATAAAGCTCTGTACCCAAATGGAATGAATGAAGAGCTGGACATGTCCTGTTTTCCTTTGCAATCTATTGGGCTTTGTGATGTCTGAATAGCATTAGTCTTTTAACTGGTCTTTGTAATTGATAACACCTGATGAACTCTGTAAATGGTGGCTCCATTGTCATACCCAGGTATGCAACGTTTGCACCTTTCTTTTTTCCCCCTTTTCTGTCTTGCACCATTCTGAATAAGGCTCCGTAGCCCCTTAATGCGCGCCGTACCTCCAGTGGCACGTTGTAATAGTCACTGAAATGTAAGTACCATAGCACTACAATACTTTGATACAACACAGGTCCTTAAGTAATGCACCACAACTTGGTCATTACCATACTGGTAACAACAAATGTATAAAACCGCGTCAAGGGGTTAAAGTTAAAAATTTTTTTTAAAAAAAACCTCTGTCCTCTGCCAAATATTCTTATATCTGCCTCACCCCAAAGAGCTCTTCTACTGGACCCTACTCTTTCCTGCCCAGTCAGAGTGGCAAACAAAAAGTTGTTTGGCTCGGTGAAAAGTAGCCAGAAGTTGTCATGGCGTCACTCTTGACACATTTGGTACGTTTACATGAGGCATTTAAATCCGATTTAACTCACTTTAAATCTCATTAAAACTTAATTCCACTTTAAAAACATCATGTAAACACTTACCGAACAGGATTTAAGTTTATTCCGATTTAAACTTAAGTCCGATTAAAGTGGGTGGTTTATTCCTCTTTTAAATCCGATTAAACACGTTCCTCTGTCATGTAACCTTTTAATCAGAATTACAATAAATCCGGTCGTTCCACGCATGCTCGTTGACCACACGATGGCGCCAAGAGCCCGTGCTCTTTGTCAGTGAGAAAAAGATGGCGGCACTTCCTGTTGATTTTCACATGAAAGTTTTGCTTAATTTAAAGTCCCTAAGCGACTATAAATGTTGTGGCTTCCATATATTGGTGTAAAAGTGCCCCACGAAGTAATTAAGCACAACAAAGTTACTCCACATCACCCTTTCACCAGTTCGTTTTTCTAAGCTAGGAGGGTGCTAACTAGCATTTGAAAGAACCAGACCCAAAGGGGATTTTACCAGCCTTGAGTCCACTGAGGGAATTCATTTTCGGGCTGAAGATAAGCTTGTGTCCCAGTAGTTCCCCGGAGGTTTGGCGACCACGCCCCCACGCCTTATTTGGCTCACTCAGCACGTGCGTCCTCAGTCCAATCGCAATGCTTTATTTTCCCCAGACGTTTAATCGCATTTAAGTGAAATTGCCATGTATACACGTCGCAAAATAACTCTTAATCCGATCTACTTAAATCCGATCTATTAGATCCGATTCAAAACATCATGTACACGTAGCAATTGATACCTAGACAACGTGCCCATATGCCCGTGTTCATAGTACAAAAGGGCAGAGCTAGCTACTTTTTACAGATCAGAGCTAATCTGCAGCCCTGCACAACCCTGCGAAACAATGACGTTAAAAACAATGATTTGGTCACTGAAAAGGTGGGTTTTTAAAAGTTGCTTATTTCGCTAGATGAGGATTTTAGTCGCCAGGGACGGCAAAAAGTCGCTAAATCCAGCGTCAAAGACGCTTAATTGGCAACACTGTACCCAGTTGCCCGCTTAATTGGCAACACTGTACCCAGTCGGCCATCACCCTGATGTAGGGTGACCAGATTTTTATAGTCTAAAACTGGGACACTTCGTCCGTGACTGAAGTACAATATTTGGCGGGCGGTTCTGGGGGTCCTCCCCCAGGAACATTTTTTTTTTTTAGATGCAATTTCCTGCATTCTAAGCAATTTTAGAGGTCGGAATGACAAATTGCAACTGACTCCTTCAGACTTTTCATACAAGCGCTGGTTGCCATTAATTGTGGCAGGTAGGCCTAAACATGTAATCTTTTCCATATATTTACCCTGATAGACATGGCGTAATGTAGTGGGTGGCCAAAACCAGGACATATGTGTGTCCCGAGAGAGTTTGCTCGGGACATGGGACACACAACTCCAAACCGGGACTGTCCCGGTCAAACCGGGACGTCTGGTCACCATCACCCTGATGAGGAAATACAATGACTTGCAGTCAAAAGAAATACTAGCAAGAGTTGCCCACAAGTACTACGCACTCTCAGAAACAGTGATGCCAAATTTGTCTGCTCAAACCACCGTGCTAAAGGTTCACTAAAACCGCCAAAAATGCACTAAATTCCATCCAATTTCAACAAATCACATTGGTTTCAATGGGCTCAAAACGGCATAAAAGACACCAAATGGTCATTTTTCCCCCCGATTTTGGCATAAAAGACACCAAATGGTCATTTTTACCCGCAGACGGCCATCCCAAGTAGCCCAACACTGCTCAGAAATAAAAGGTACTGTGAGGGTACTTCAGGTCCAAAATTTCACAAATGTACCATTAGAGGCGGGCATATACTTGATATTTTCAATCCTCTGATATTGAACTCTCGCACACTCCACGAGGAAATTTAAATGTTCACATCTCACAACTCATGTCCTCCTCATACAATACATTCATTTTTTGTTTTGGTAAACGGTTGAGTGCAGGCGCAGCCAGGGATTCCAAAATGCTAGCCGGCTAGGTGTTAAAGATTGGAAGTTCCATTGGACCAGTGGGGGTCACCTATAGCCTAGCGCAGCCAGACCCGTACAGCAAAAAGCTGTACCAGGGTCTAGGAGAGCTGGGCAGCAGTGTGGGCGGGATAAACGGTTGCTTCAGCACTCAACGTCACGCAATTGGATGGCAAACAACCAATCCCCACACACTTCTGTGTAACGTCACAGCTGTCTCGTACACGCGACACGCCCCTTTGATGTTGAAGCGGCAATTTCGAGCCGTCGTAGCAGTGAATTCGTGTGATGACCACAGCCACAAACAAGTTTCCTAATAAATCATGTTTTCACTTATACAGTTCAAAAATGCATCGTTTTCAACCACATGGCCCTCCTTGATCAATCAGCGAAATGTCGAGCAATTTGGGGCTTGTTAAATGGTTATATTTATGATTGTTGTCAACATGGCATGTTCGGTGTTAGCTAGCTAGCTGTATACCCATAACTAATACATGGCTAGCCGCTAGGTCGGTAGACCAGGTGTCATTCCCATCTATTTAGTAAGCGACTTACAGACTTTCAAAGCTCCCAAATATCTCGTTTGTAATGACATGAATCTTATTAGAATTTGGGGCAGGCATATAATACAAGGCTGGATACCTAGCTCTGCTATTGACGACAGGTTAGCTAGCCACTAGCGAGGGCCTCTTTGTAGGTGAAGCGGCGACTTCCAGCCGTCGTAGCAGTGAATTCGTGTGATGACCACAGCCACAAACAAGTTTCCTAATAAATCGTGTTTTCACTTATACAGTTCAAAAATGCCTCGTTTTCAACCACATGACCCTCCTTGATCAATCAGCAAAATGTCGAGCAATGTGGGGCTTGTTAAATGGTTATATTTATGATTGTTGTCAACATGGCATGTTCGGCGTTAGCTAGCCAGCTACCCATAACTTTCCCGGATTGTCGCTCCCAACGCAGGACGCTCCCCGGTCAGCTCGCTCCCACTAGCCAGACTATCGATCCCACCTTCATATAACGGAGCTAGTTATCTTTTTGATGTTAGTTTTTTGTTTCTAACCCTAGTTTTTTTTTCTAAGACTAACCCTAACCTGGATACGTCTGTGTTGTTGACGACAGGTTAGCTAGCCACTAGCTTGGTAGACTCGGTGTCATTCCCATCTATTTAGTAAGCTACTCAAAGACTTCCAAAGCTCCCAAATGTCTCGTTTTTAATGGCATGTGTCTTGTTAGAAATTGGGGCAGCAATTTCATTCTACACCTACAGTAGTGGTCTGATAATAACGTGTGACTATCTGGTTCTGTAAAATGCTCAACTTAGCTTACCGAGCTAGTTTAAAACATCGAATGATCAAATGGTAATGTGTTGAGATCTATTTGTGCCCCATAAGTTCATGGTGTAGGCCTATTATTACATCAATCCATGTCAGCCACGAAATGTATTATCATCCAGGCTTTTTAAATTAAGTAAACACTTTCGTGCTGTACGTAGCACGGACGGACACCATGCTTCTTCTTAGAAAGTTTCCTGTTTACTAGGTAGCCCGGCCCCCCTCGCGATTTGATTGGCCCTGTCATCGGATAACTTTCAGCCTCGCAAAACGACCGGGGTCCGCTAGACTGCCCCCGGGAGCAAATTCAATTTGCGGTCGCTAGGGGCGTCTAGATTTCTAGGCTAGGTCAGCTCTATGTTCCCACAGCCCATTGGTCCCACAGCCCAAATGGTCCCAGCTTATTAATGCTGCTCCATGTTCCCACAATTTTAAGAAATTATTCAAATAGAAGGCATATGCTCTACAACTCAATGTTCCCACATTTCTAAGTAAACTAAGAAAGAACCAATAGGCCTAAAAATAATGTTAAAAATCTTAGTGATGTGGGGACCAATGGGCTGTGGGAACATAGACACGCTCCCGGACCAGTGTAGTGCATGCTAAAAAAACGTCAGCTGGATGTTGTAGTGGTTTCTGTACGCCTACTAACTCTATTCTGGGATAATTATCTTATTGTGAGTACATCAGAATCAATTCCAATGCTTTGTAAATCAAGTTTTAATGTATCAACAGTCACACCTGAGAAGGATGTTTGAGTGGCGTTAGCATCCAAATAATTAGAATCTGCCGCCGACAGCAAAACCCTGCCTTGTGAGTGTCGTTCACGAACGAGCCGGTTCTTTTGAACGGCTCCCTGAAGTGAACGATGGAAATCGGATCACAGCTGGGGGAGCCACTCGGCCGTTATTTTGTTAATTTTTCATTAATTTTAAGCACGTGACTTCGACCAGAGTAATTCAATTTGGGGGGAAACACAATTGTTTGCCTTAAAGAGTGGCAAAAACAGTCTTTAGAAGCAGGAGAATATACAGTTGTTGTTTGGACAAAATTACCTCGAGGCAGAGTCAAATTATTACATTCTAAACACTGAATAAATCATTTAAAAAAGAGACAAAAGAGCTAGTTTTTTAAACGGCTCTTTGAAAGGAACAAGCCACTAAGATCAGTGTTTCCCAACCTTTTTGTCTTGCGTATCCCCTAAACCTCTTAGCTGTGCCATAAGTACCCCCCAATTCATGTTCTATATCGCTTTCTCTGTCCGGATGTGACTGCTCCATACATTTGCTATGATAAAAACATCTTTCCAAGTACCCCCTGCAGTGTGCTCGCGTACCCCTATTGGTACACGTACCCCTGGTTGGGAAACATTGCACTAAGATCCGGATCCCGTCAAAGAGCCATAAATCCCATCTCTACTTGTGAGCATTGGCAACACAACATAGTGACATGATAATATGCTCTTCAAAACGTCACAGACAGTACAGTATGAGAGTAAGTGTATAAAACCGTAAGTTGACAGGACAACAGTTCCTTGTCATACACTTTACAGGGCTCCAATGGGACTTAAGATGATAAACACATAGCCGCCTGGCATTTTGGAATCCCTGGCTGTGTACGCTTTCGATTGATTACCAACAGCTGGAACCCATGTAGGCCTATAACTGATTGTTTCTATACGAGCCAGTCGGCTTTGGGTAGAATGCTCCCATTGTGCGACACAATGGGCATGTTTTCCGGGTCTGCAAAGGAGNGATTTCCAGCCCAAAAAATGTTCAAAATCCGCCTAGACACACAAAATCATTATTGTTTGCACCTGCTCAGTATATAAACCTGGACTCCACATTTGTGCCACCAGTATTATCTGGGGGAGAAATGCTAACAATGTTTGTTGACAAGGTATATGCCCCCACTACTAGCAACTCCTTGATGAATAGGGCGGCTTTTCTTGTGTTTTTAGTGACAAGACCATTGTTTTCCCAACACATCCGTAACTCTGCAGCGTTGTCAGACGCTGCCTCTTGAGGGGCATTTAAGAAATTGTGCTACTGAGATGGTTTTCAGTGCGTGCTTAAATTCCAGTGCTGTGGGTGTTGGGTTACGCATTCTAATGCAGCCAAAGAAATTTTCCAGGCAGTCCTTGGACAACTGAGAAGTGAGGAAAAATGTGAAGCCCTGTGAAAGAACCTCAGCCTGGATTTCAAAGATAGAAGAAGTTGAAAGAATGATGCCTGTCTGCACAGGATGGTAGCATGTCATTTTTCCGACACCCCTTTGGTCCGATTAGTCAATATTCCGAAAATTTCCCATTAATCCTACAGCCCACTAACTCGAAATAATTAAATGAAACCCTTTGCTCCGACAGCTCAATGTTCCGACCAATGGCTGTTTGGGGTTGGTCATCATCCCAGGACGTATGTCCTGCTTTTCCCGGTGCCAAGTAGACTTCAGCTGCATGCGCTGCGACGAGCACATAGATGCCGTCTGAGTCGGTCTTGCTGTGCCCTTACCAAAACCACCCCTAAACATAACCTGTCATTAATGCAATGTTGCCAAGTTTTACAATTGTGCCCTACCCAAAACCATTCCTAACCTTAACCTGTCAGTAGGCTATTGCAATGTTTCTGAGTTTTAAATTTGTGCCTTGACCAAAACTTTCCCTAAACCTAGGGTTGCCAACTGTCAATGAAAAAAATACGGGACACTTCATTGTGGCGGGGATCTGGGGGTCCTCTCCCAAAAAATGTAGCAATTTTTAGATGTAATTTCCAGCATTTTAACGTCCCGTGTTCCGTTTCAGTTCAATACGGAACCCGTACTTTTGTCTCTAAATACAGGATGATTCCGTATTTCAAGGGACGGTTGGCAACCCTACCTAGACCTAACCTGTCACAGACAGATGCATGACCACTGCGCAGGCTGTCAGAGATGACGGTGATCTAAAGCAGCTTTTGGTCGGAACATTGGACTGTCGGGACAAAGGGTTATCCGAGACTAAGTGCTGTAGGATCAATGGGAAATGTTCGGAACATTGACGCATCGGACCAATGGTGCGTCGGAAAAATGAGCGGACCCCCACAGGATTACAGTTCCCCTTAAAGGGAAAGAAAGTTTTTTTGCATGTGGGGCCTTATTTCTGGAATAAAACACATCACTCTACACACCCATACCACTTTTTTTCCCATTTGATGCAGTTTGGAAGATTTTGTGTCAGACGGTATCCACTCAACGGTAGCCGTAGGGGCAACATTTCCAAGCCCATAAATGACTTTCCCCCACTTTTTAAACGTTGTGCAGATGTGCCATAGTCGAATCAAACACTTCCCGCGTCTGTCACACCCCCGCCTACTTGTACTCATTTATTTCTGAAAACGGCAATGAAGGCGGCACCGTGACGTCATCGGCTGGCGACACTATTTATTTTGACAGCCGTAAGCTGGCTGCCATTGCATTGCATGTTGCGGTCTGTGTTTGCAATTAAGCAGTTAGCAAGCAAGGCTGTGAAAACTTCCTCTTTTACAGAAGATGGCAGAAGATTCTGACTTTGAATTCGAAGATGACTTTGTGTATGATGGCCGTCCGTATCGTTTTGAGCCTGAGTATACAGATGAGGAGCTGTTGGAAAGAAGAAGGCAGAGACAGGCTGGAACAGCGGACCAAGCTACAACCAGTAGCGCGCTCACGAACAGATGGTATCTGGTGGTGCTCTTGTGGACACGTTCTATTATGAAAACCGAAAATGAATGTCTGTGCTGTATCGAATGGGATTTGCGTCCAGGAGGTGAACGGCTGGGTGATTCTAACCAGGCATGGGTCATTCCAGCTGGAATCAGCAAATTTCTGAAAAATCTCCCACTCGACCCCCTCGGATTTGCCTGAAAAAAATGTATGTGATGGCTTAAACATCCAATAGATCATATCCACAATATCAGAACTCAGCTCTGGATACTTTTGGCACAAAAAATCTGTAAATAAGTACACCCCCTACGCTTGTTTTAGCGACATTGCATGAGTGACCATGTTCAGACTCAATTATCTCCAGAACTATTTGTGTCAGATTCATTATATTTTCAGGGCTAAGAGTCCCAGACCTGAATATCATATATTACAATTTGCAGCACTGTAAGTCAAATCACACCGTAATAATGTGCCTCTACTTTTTGTAGATATCATATGTTCTAGGGTTTCCAAATGTCTGTAAAAACCTCAAAGTTCTACATGTAAGGTTCATCCTTGGTAAATGGTCTGATATGTACCATGACTTTCTCATCATAGTATATCTAACAAAAGGCTCCAATGGTTGTTGAGATACAGAGGTCCAAAGATGGGAAAAAATTAATTTGCACCAATGTTTGGAGCAATATTTCCAATCTATGATACTAGTTAGGAACTTTCTGTTTGGTGTTTCTGAAAGAGGATGTTTTTTTTAACAACATATAAAAAAATTGGGATGGTGTTTTGCCTCATTCTTTTTATAACGGACTTCAAAATCTCAATTGGCTACAATTACTTGAAGCTATGAGGACCATGTCACCAACCGACTTGTCACAACTCTCAAATCCATGGCTCTGATGTCACCTTAATAGTGAAAACAAGATGGCTACCCTGTGAATGACAAAGCAAATTCTAGGGAAACCATAACACTTGGAAATGAATTGATTGATGCCACACAGCAAGAATAGCACATTGCACATGGCTTTGATAGATATTAATTATTTTAATTGTAAAATCATAATAATCATCATCATCATCATTTTAGTAGTAGTAGTAGTAGTAGTAGTGGTAGTGGTAGCGGTAGTAGTAGTCTTGGAATAAAGTGATGAAATAGGAGAGGATTAAAGAATTGTAGCACTCTTGTTTGCAACAAGGACTCCCATCCTAACTAGTCTTTCAATCAGCACCTGTAACGTTATATTTGCTATGAAGCTTGTGTCTTACTCATTAAGTTATCAGCTGTATTGCCAAATAACTTAATTCATACTGGCTAGAGATTCCCTCAGACTATTTTGACAGCATGGTCCTGGAGTTTTAGTTAGAAGAGTTTGCTTGCATGCAGTATTCAATATCAGGTGAATATTGAAGGCACAGAAGTTCATATTGGCACCAGACAACCATGTGGTTCTTGTCACATCGTTGCGATCTAATTCGGCTGCTTGCATCATTATAATATTATACCACTGCAATGCTGACAAGTGGATTGCAGGTTAGCAGCAGTGATTATAATAACCATGGATTGGATACTTGTAGACAATGTTCATTACTTGTAAAATTCATCATCACATTGATCCAGGTGAGATGACGGAAGCCGAAAGGAGGCTTTGCAGCATGTAAAAGCGTTCAGATATGGTGGTGGATTGGGGGCGGGGCACAGTTCTACAGTCAGGGTACCTCTGTCGTGGTGACTTTTGGCGGGGGTGGGACTGTTTTATGGTCGCATAGGAAAGTAAAAGTTGATTAGAGATGACACATAGGAGGAGACAGTTTGTAAAGAGGTATCCTGATTGTAGAACTTCCCGCCCCCCATCATCCTCCCCTGACCGAAGTGCCCTGAGCATGGTGGTGGTATCCTTACTGAAATCAATACCTATGTTGTCATTGTCCTTCAAGGTACCAATTTCATTGTACCTGTACAATGACAATAAAGTCTCATTCAGGTGTTCCTCATTGAATTGCTAATGACGGATGGTTGCACACAACAATATGAATGCAGATACCTAATGCACCATCAATGACAATGGCAAGCTACCTTATAAAGTCAACTCATAAGATGCAGCTAGTGAATGAAAGTCAAGTGTGTATAAAATCATTTGTCACAGGCCAGAGCATTGAAAGTTCCTGACTTGTTTAATACATTTCTTTTTTTTTTCAAATATTAAATCACCATCAAGGAAGTCATATCAACACCTTGTTTTATTTCCAGAGGTTGTTTTTTTATGACTTCTCTCAAAATGGTACTTCTCTCAACCATCTTGAATTTATTGCTAATGTAGCGCCAGTGAGAACATGTTGCGTAGTCACTTGATCATCTGGCCGATAGTACACTTAAAAAGATGAGGCCAGAATCCCTGAAAAAAATCAGAAATACTGAGCTGAACAAACAGCTTTGCCTGGGCCCGGGATAAAGTTGTCTGAAGAGACCCCTTCCCAATACTTGCAATGTAATGAGTACCCAATCTTGATTCCCCCATGTCCTTGGCCCAGAACAATTCACCACTTCCGCTTCCCTCTGCACTATTTGATCACAGGCTTATGTCACACCGCAATGCGCTTTACGGTCATTAAAAGGAATGAGGCAAAACACCATTCTATTTTTTTGCTATGTTGTTAATAAAAATATCCTCTTACAGACACAACAAAAAACAAGTTCACAGCTGGTGTCATACTTTGGAGGTATTGCTCTAAAAAATGGTGGGTTTTTTTTTCATGACGCCACTTTGGATGGATTTGAGGGATGCATGCCACACTGCATTGAGATTTGAAAAGGCATTATACAAATAAAGGGGCAAAACACCATCCCAATTTTTAGATATGTTGTTAATAAGAATATCCTCTTTGAGAAACAACAAACAGCAAGTTCACAACCGCTGTCATATATTGGAAATATTGCTCCAAACAATGGTGTTTTGTTTCCTTCCCTTGATGCTGACTTCCTGGAACTATTTTGGAACTATGCCATTGGCTCCATGAGCCGCCATCTTTGTGTGAAAATGGAACACAAAAATCAAGGGGATTGGCCACCTTCTTAGGATGGAATTGAGGGTTAAGTCAGATATACTGAAATACTGAGCTGAACAAGTATAAAATCACCTATTTGGTATCAGAGATTTTAGGTTTTAGTGTACACTGACTTGGCTATTCATTTTAGGTGTAGTAAACCCAATTTTTTCTAAGGTAACAGGGCTCCTAAGGTACACCTGCATGTCACACAGGAATGAGTTTTTAAAATTCATTATAAAAATAATGGGGCAAAACACCATCCCAAATTTTAGATATGTTATGAATAATAATATTATCTTTCAGAGACACCAAACAGCAAGTTCACAACTGGTGTCATAGATTGGGAATATTGCTCCGAATAATGGTATAAATTAGTTTTTGCCCATTTTTGGACCTCTGCATCTCAACAACCATTGGACCCTTATATCAAATATGATGTGATGTGAAAGTCATGGCACATATCTGACCATGTACCAAGGATGAACCTTGAATGTTGAAATTTGAGGTTTTTATGGACATCTGAAAACCCTTGCAATTTTAATTTCAAAGAAAAGTAGAGGGCCAGTATTAAGGTTTAATTTGACATACAGTGCTGCAAATTGTAATGTATGCTCATCAGGTCTATGACTCTTAGCCCTGAAAAAATAATGGACCTACCACAAATAGTTTTGGAGATAATTAAGTCTGAATATGGTCACTCAGGCAGTGACGCCAAATCAGGGGGAGGGGGTGTCCTTATTTACAGAATTTTTGTGGAAAAAGTATGCACAGCTGAAATCTGCAATGGTGGATATGTTCTATTGGATGTTGAAGCCATCACATATATTTTTTTCAAGCAAATCCGAGGGGGTCGAGTGGGGACCATTTGCTGATTCCAGCTGGAATGACCCGCATGCTGTCTTACAACTCTAGAGGATGTCCGTGCCTTGATGAACCGTGGAGTCATAGGAACGTTTTTTCGTGTTCCCAAACTGAACTGGAGGACACAGCCCCAGCCAGCGGTATCAAATGGACAGCTGTCTGTTGAGTAAGTAGTATGATAACGAACGTGTGATGCAGATTTGAATTGTCACCGTTAGACTGTTACTATTCAGAGTATTGTTCTCATGCATTACTGCATACTAATCACTGTAATCATTTTTTCCGTAGGCAATTTCGGCTAGTAGCATATAGAATTGTTCTCGACTGGGCACTTGGAGGGCTACGACTGGGACCAGGCCACAGAAAGGTGATTCCCAGCTGCATCGTGAGCCTTATCAGAAGCAAGTATCCATCTCCCAGCGGAGACTATTATATGTTGGATTCACGCATGCAGAGTAGACAGAGCTCCTCAGTATATTCGAATAGCATACCTTACATTATTATATTACCTTCAAAAACGTTCATAGGCTACATCCGACAGCCTACCTGCACTGTGATACAACAGGAAATGTCCAAGCCCCGACAGCAGTTGGCAAGCATTGCAAACACGTTTTACAATTCATTATTGCCTCAATTGTGTTCAGAGGCACTGCCAGAGACTATCAGTTTCTTTTGACAAGCATATACCTAATGCATATATCATACTGAATAGATGTCATTACTATCTATTGTACATTTTATAATATCATTACAATCTATTGTACATTTTCAATAAATGGAAAGAACCAAGATCAGTTGTGTTTGGGCTTTATTTGTACAAAATGTCATTCATAATAAGACATTCATTCGACAACACAGCATAAGCTACAGTCAGACAGTAATGAAAAATGCTGAGTCCTGTTTTGTTTTTTGTCCAAGGCCTCTCAGGGGCTTTGAGGTAGTTTGCAACACCTTGACTTTTTTTCAAGTATTTCAACTAACTGTAAACATATATGTTAAAGTGGCACATATGGTTGTATTCTGAAAAGCCTAACAAAACTAATATGACAGTAAAGTGAATATAATCCAAACAATTTTCATTTAGATTGAGTGTAAACAAAACTGTACAAAAAAGTGGTAAAGGTCTTCAGTCAGTGCAAGAAAACAGTGTAAATAAGTAAAAAGAGCATTTAGAAAGTTTTCTTACAGCGAGTAAAAAAGTAATTGAAAGTCACCCTGTTTCTCTGCTAGTTGAATACTAATTAGATGGACCTGTAACACCTCTAATGCCCCCCCCCCGTCACGTCCCATGCGATAATTCTCAGTATATATTTGAAAACTAGAAGTTGCAAGGTTTGTAGCGTCAAGGCCAAAACTCTGAGTTATAGATGATTTTGGAGAAGTGTGAAATGGTGACCCCGAAGACCCTTGGGTGTTGGATTCAAAGAAAAAGTCAGTGGGTCTAATAGGGCTTAGCTCTCAATCCTCCAAAGCGACTGGTCCGTCTAGCCACTAAAAAGTTTTTGTCTAGTCTGGCGACTGGAGCAATATTCTGAAGCAGTCTTTTGCAACGTGGCTTCTTGAACTGCTCTGTGTATGCTATACTAGCATCATCCCTCATCTCCAAGGCACGCTCAATTAGGGTCCTTCTGAAGGTCTGTGTCGTCTTCTGGTAGATGGGCTTTGACACTCAATCCCCTGACTGCCTGGAATATGGGAAGGACCAACAGAGTTCACCTGGGGAAATAAAGATGAAACTTTGTTTATTTACCAGTAGACTGTCAATGGCAGAACAATTACACACAGGGCCCCGATAGGTTGCAGGGCACCCACCAGCATTACATGTGGGCCCTTGGGCAAATGCTGCATACTGATATTGACCATTACGATTCCATTTCAAAGACAACACACAAGCTTCCAGTAAGACATGGCAGCAATAAAGCAAAGCGGTCAATCAAATGAAGGTGAATGCTTCCCATACTACTTCAAGCATACACTTTGTGAGACCACCCCCCTCCCCTATTTTAGATATAACCATTTCAGTTGTTCACCTAGAGTGATTGAATACCTTCACACACACTGTACACAGGTATAAACAAATGTATGGACATATTACCTGCTTTAGTTGTGGCCTGTTGCCTCCCTCTCTCTTGCTCCTCATCAGACAAGGGGGGGTGGAAACAGGTGTGCTCACTGCTCCCTTCTTCCCATCGATGCACCCCAGTGATGTGGTACAGCAGGGAAGTCCATCGACGGATACAAAGCTGAAACATTGAAAGGAAATGCTCAGTGAAATTTTCAATATGTGTTCCAAAAACCAGGACAGGGTTTGATTTCAGTGTGTGAGCAGCTATTTATGACAGGTTTTCATGCATTCACTATTAGAGATGGACCTGGTGCACAATAAAACAGTGTGTATTTTGTCAGAATGGTTGCGACCACGTGGGAGCCAAGGCATAGTACTTCCCAGATAACGAACGCCTTTTTGGTGTTGTTGTAGTCTGGGGGGGGGGGGGGTGGTGCTTGTCATAAGCACATTCAATGCAGAGTCAAATGGCCCTCTAGATCCTGATGGTTCCTCCAGTGCACCGTGTTGGCTTTTCTCAGGAGTTGACTGAGGAAGTGAAGATAATTCGGTCACTGCAAGGCTGAAACCACTGCTGGCACTTTCCTAAAAGAGAAAATAAATACAAAAAGGAATACATAAATAAGACATCACACTGCATCAATGTCATCAGCTTGGGACTATGATGAATCCCCTTTCTTGTTCATCTGACATTGAGACATAGGCTATACATACAAGTCAGTGACTGTAGTATTCAGAGAAATCAACACAGCTGAACCATGTCCATTCCTCATTTAAACCTTTTATTTTGGACCTTTTTACAAACTTCTGCAACAGTAAAGATAGTGTTTATGATGTCTTTATATCTTTTTGTATGCATATCTTGCATGCCTGTCTATCTGGCTTTCATGACGTTGGAAATCTGCATCTACAATACCCCATACACACCTCATTCACCTATGGGTTGCATCGTACAATCAACATGACGCAATGAAAGTAAAATACGGTGTGGTTCGAAACAAACCAGCATTCCATTGTTGATGTACTGGTAATTCGTGAACGGCTCCAAAAGTCAAGGCTTTGATGATGACTGTTCACTGATCGCTCTGGGAGACCGTTCACAAATGCACCCAGCAGTAGAGCTAGTCTAGAGCTCTATTTTGCAATCGATAGTCTGGCTAGTGGGAGCGAGCCGACCGGGGAGCGTCCTGCGTTGGGAGCGACAATCAGGGAATCTTTTGCATCACAGGTAGCCTGCTTTTGTCATGTCAACTGTTTTACCTCTACGTTTCAATTTTGTTCCCCAATGTTCCAAATGCACCCACTGCTGCTTCCGACAAAACGGACAACTTGGAAATGGTGCACACAACTTATAATTTGGCTTGTTTGAATGTTTGCTAGCAGTAGACTTTGCACTGATTCAAGTACAGGGTAATCACATACAATTAGCTCGTGGACATGTGAAAGCTAGCTTACCGTAGTTTCCTCTGTGCGTTGTTCGGTGGCCGTAGGCACAGCGCCGGTCTTGAGAATTCGATACTGAGATTTTTGGCCAGGTTTCATTTCCTCTAGTGGACAAAAATCATCGGCAGAGAAATGGGCACTACAAACTCGATGATCAGCGCGTCGCAATCGCTGCGGTCTGATGTTAGGATCCATTCTCATTGCGATAAGCCACAGTCTCAATACTTCTCGGTTTTGCAGAGGAAGCCGATGAAAAGACAAGGATGTCCATCTAGTCATCTTGTTTTCGCATCCTGGGAATGTACACATTCGAACCATTTTTTGCAAAACCCAAATATTACTCCCAAAAAGCTAATGTTTACAAGCGTTTTGCAGTCCTAGCTGATTGAGCGAGTGAAGGAAGCTCAACCGCCTGCTGTCAGAATAAATGGTGTCGCCAGCCGATGACGTCACGGTGCCGCCTTCATTGCCGTTTTCAGAAATAAATGAGTACAAGTAGGCGGGGGTGTGACAGACGCGGGAAGTGTTTGATTCGACTATGGCACATCTGCACAACGTTTAAAAAGTGGGGGAAAGTCATTTATGGGCTTGGAAATGTTGCCCCTACGGCTACCGTTGAGTGGATACCGTCTGACACAAAATCTTCCAAACTGCATCAAATGGGAAAAAAGTGGTATGGGTGTGTAGAGTGATGTGTTTTATTCCAGAAATAAGGCCCCACATGCAAAAAAAAACGTTTTTTCCCTTTAAAGGACTGGCAAGCCTGGCTAAACTTACATTTGCCCATTGTTGCCGACGTTTCACCTCACTTTCCGTAAACAACCTTAGCTTAGCTCTGTGGCGATGGTAACGTTAAAATCTCTGTGTTCATTGAATTAACCTCCGTGTGTGCGCGCGTGATGGTTCCGCCCACAACTCCAGTTCCACCATTTACTTGACCACTCGTACAATTTTTATATAAACAATTTAAAGATCATAAAAATAATGACTGTTGAGTAATGAACAATGCAAAATGACAATTTATATTTGGCATCGAAAATTCACGGCTTTTCAAAGCTTATTAAGGTATTATTTCCAAATTCTCAAATTCAATGCCTTCACGGCTTTTTAAGACCCCGCGGGAACCCTGCTTTCCCCGATAGATTAATATACGGCTCTGGCATGTAACAAACAAGTCAAGCCAGGCTACGGTGATGGTGAGATATTGCCCCATTCTGCCCAAATTGTGTAGGTGCAACAGCGAAATGCATTGCATTGAGGACGTGCATAATAAGTCTAATAAGCAGCCATTTTTAAAAGTCTTAAAAATAAAATACCATCATTAAGTGCATCTGAAAAGGAGTGGGATGAAGCCTTGCTTATTAACTCCCACCCCAATACAATCAAAAATATAACTCGAAATGCGCCCAAAAAAACCCATCATATCACACAGTGACAAATATGATATGTGAAAGGTGACATTTAATTGTGCTCATGTCATGTGCTGTAATGTTCCCTCTTGTGCGTCGGCGATTCTTTTCATGTGTCCCGTGATTTCTGTGAGTGCCCCCAGCGCCCGCTTCTGAAATGCTTCTCAGAACCAAATTCATTGTTTTCAACATAATTGTGTCTCTGCGCCGCTGTCAGAAGCGTTTCCCACGGTCAAGCAGGGCTGCAGATAAACTCTGATCTCCATAAAGTAGCTAGCACCGCCGATTTTTACTGTGGATGAAGGCATGTGGGTGGGCACGTTTTCTGTAGATCAGCGCACCGTGCGTGACACTGACGTCATGACATCTAGCGACTTTTCAGCAAGCCAATAGCGACTTTAGCTGATATTCTTTTGGCAACACTGCTTGTAAGTTGTCAAGAGATTGTTGACTTTCTTCTGGCACTCCTCGGGAGTCAGCGCACAACCCTGCTTCTCCAACTAGCAGCTGATTTTTCAGATTAAAGTTGGGCTTTTAGGTATGGTACAGTGGCATATACCGCTCACAACATTCTAGAAGAAGCAGGCATATTGAGTTGTGGTCAGTGTTACCAAATTAGCGACTTTTTGACGTTCCCGGCGACTAAAAAACAAATCTAGAGCCTTTAGCGACTTTTTTGTGCATCTGGCGACCTTTTAAGACGTGCAGTTTCAGTGACAAATTCATAGGTTTCAACATAATTGTGTCTCTGCGCCGCCGTCAGAAGCATTTCCCACGGTGACGCAGGGCTGCAGATTAGCTCTGATCTCCAAAAAGTACCTAGCACCGCAAGGTGGGCCCGTGGCATGTGGGCACGTTTTCTGTAGATCAGTGTGACTTCATACATAACGTCATGATCTCATCTACCAACTTTGGCTGATTTTCTTTTGGCAACACTGGTTGTGGTCTGTGTGGAGAGGAGAAAGAAAAGCTTTTTGTAGGATACGTGAGCGTGTGCATGACTCGTCCATAAACCTGTTGACATGAGTATGAAATGTCAATTCTACGTTTGTTGGGACACGGCAGCCCAGTGTATATCAAGCGCTACCAACGCGACCCAGGTACCTGGGGTGGTTGAAGAAGTTTCGGCATGAACTTGTTTTATTCACTCTGGACGCTGCATGTTTGATTCAGCTAATCACATAACGGCTCTGTCTTGACAGCCTTGGTTTTCGCCGAACCGCGTCATAGCAAATTTGTTTAAGATAAGCTTGAGTTTGATCGTGAAAATTCGCTCTGGTCGCTCAAGAAGCTTCACTACTGGCGAAACAATGACTGAAATGCGTGCGCCAGGTGCGATCTCTTCAAACTCGCAGGGGACGATCGAAAGAGACTGCATAGTTCCACGTGTGCGCTTCTGATGAAAACGACAATGGCAGCAACTTTTAAAAGCATCTCATTGAGTTAATTGCACTTTGAAAAAGGAGCGTGCACATATAGGAGCAGGGAGCCCCTCTTTATGTTTTCCTTGCCATCTGTGTTCCCCATTTTCAAATCGCAATACTGCTGGCTCTGCCTCTTGGATGATCCTGGCAGTATTTTGCGTCTTGGTCAACTGCTTTGAAAGCAAGCATGTGCAGTCGGTTGGTCGTGGTGACAAGCAAAATTTACAGCTCGCAATGGAGGCCGTCTGCAACATGCATCTCCATCTGCAAAAATGGAGGCTGTTTGGGTTATAGTAAAGCTGGGCATACACTGCGATAATTCCAATCGTGGGTATTAAGCTCCTGCTCACACTGCACGAGGAAATTTCGCTATTAAAAGTTCATATCTCACGACTCATGTCCTCAATACAAGCCGACGGTCGGATGCGAGCAGAATGCTCCGACTGTGCGACACAACGCGTGTTTCCTGGGGCTGCAAAGGAGGGAGCATGCATAACTGAGGATGCAATCAAGAGCGAATCGAACTGCGCGATCGCAGGGTCGCAAGAAAATCAAAACGGTTTGAAATTCTGCTTGTGGCTCGTGCGTAAATCGCACAGTTCAAGCAGTGCTACGACCCGATTTGACACTTCATATGCACAAATTAATAGGGCCGTGCGATTCGCTGTTGAGCGCAACCTCATCTCCACCTCAGGTGCGCATGTTCCCTCCTCTGCAGACCGGGGAAACATGCCTGTCGCGTCGTACGGTGGAAGCATTTAGCTCGCATCCGACTGTCGGCTCATGTAGTGTGAGGACGCGAGTCGTGAGCTGTGAACTTTTAAACAGTGAAATTCCATCGTGCCGTGTGAGCAGAAGCTTAAGACCCACGAATGAAAATATCGCACGAGTGAAAATATCGCACAGTGTATGCCTGGCTTTACTCAGGAGGCGCGACAAGGATTTCAAACAGCTTTGATATTGTTGCGACCCTGTGATTACATGACCGTGAGGCAAAATCGCTGGTCCCCATGTACACTGCATGATGCGAGACTCACGATTGAGCAAGAAATCGGCCCCACTCCCAAAAAGTCATGCGAGTGCCAAATCGGGCAAAAGACGCACTGTGTAAGCCCAGCTTTAGGCGGTCCACTCTGGCCTTCTTGAAAGCTGTTGCCATGACGCCCACATGTTGATATATTTTTAATCTTCACGTAGCGTGTAATAACCTGTGTGGTCGTCTGGGTTGCAAATAAGTGAACAAAAATGGGAAAATAAATCATAGGGTTAATAACAAGTCAATGTTGCATTATTTAGCAGAAAACAACTTGATGACAGAGTTCCAACATGCTTACAGGAAAGGGCACTCTACATGTACAGCTCTGACTCAAATGACGGACGATTGGTTGCAAGCTATAGAGAACAAACATATTTGTGGCGCTGTTCTTTTAGATTTCACAGCAGCTTTTGATGTAAATGACCATGGCTTGCTTCTTTCTAAGTTGAAATGTTATGGTTTCAAACCATCAGCAAATCACTGGGTAAAAAGCTATCTGACCAAAAGGTCTCAGAGAGTCTACTTTAATGGTTGCTTTTCTGATGTAGTACAGGTTGAATGCGGGGTACCTCAAGGAAGTTGTTTGGGACCGTTAATGTTTTCCATCTTCACTAATGACCTTCCATTTGATATAAAAGATGCAAAGGTTGCAATGTATGCTGATACAACTGTGTATGCTTCTGCCAAGTCCACTTCAGGTCTAACAGTGGCATTAAATGATGTGTTACAAAAAGTGGAAGCTTGGGTGAAACAGAACAAACATGTCCTAAATATAGCTAAAACAAAAAGCATTTTTGGATCGAACTTTTCTTTAAAAAATGACCCAGTGATTCAGCTCTCTATAAACAAAATACCTATTGAACAAGTAAAGGAAACAAAACTACTGGGTGTAATTTTAGACAGTAGATTGACATGGTCAAAACAAATAGATAAAATAGTCAATAAAATGAGTTGTGCCCTGGCATTGGTTAGAAGATGTAGGAATGCTATCACACAAGAATTAATGAAAAGTGTAATAAGTGCCTTGGTTCTGAGTCAGATGGAGTATTGTAACATAATATGGTCTAATGCGTGTAGAACACATCTAGCCAAACTTCAGGTAGTGCAAAACAAGGCAGCAAGACTAATTCTACAATGCTCACAATATACCAGCATTACACATATGCACTCTTCTTTACACTGGCTAAAAGTTGAGGATAAATTAATGGCCTCTTTATTGACCTCAACTTGGGCAATATTAAATAATAAAACCCCTCTGAAACAATATAACAGATTCTGTAAAACGTCTAACTCCCATATTTATAATACAAGGTCTGCAACGACAGGGACATTTGTAGTACCCCGTGCAAATACCAATGCCCTACAAAGAACAGTGGGATACAGAGCGGTCAATGCATGGAACAGTATGCCAACCTTTATCACACAAATTAGTTCTAAAGCTAGTCAATATTTAAACAGTTAAAAACAAGTCAAGATATTTTTAGGAAAGAGTTATTTTTAAAAGGGTAGATGTTTATATTGATACATTTATATTTATTAGCAGGCTGTATTAAATTGTGTAATTTGAATGTATTTTGCTTATTTTTAATGTATTGTTTTCTGTATGATCTTCAGATGTAATTTTTAACTCTATGAACTGATTTTATTGAAGAAAAGGACCCCAGGAAGAATAGCTGTGGCATTGCCACAGCTAATGGGGATTCAACAAATAAACAAATGTTGCTATGTTCTTGTAACCTCCTCAGGACGAAACACCAGAAAATACCTTTAAAAAAAAAAAAAATCATCCACCCATGCAGCTGTTAACTTAAATAATGGATAGGGGAAAGTAAATACACAGCAACAGTAACCAATAGCACCAACAGTACAATGGTGTACAGTGACCATTGACATTGAACTGTTATGCTGCTCACCAATAGATCCATACATATTGATTGTGTGTTGTGCCATAGAATTCACTTTCACCTGTACAGCTGTGTGTCGTTATAGCATACTGCAGTGCCTGTGCCCGCAACCAATGTTGCCAGATGTGTCCCGCCCAAAAGGTTCTCAAAAACCGCCAACATGCGCTAAATTCCGCCCAAATTCAAGAAATTACATTGATTTCCATGGGCCCAAATCGGCTTTAAAAACGCCAAATGGCCAATTTTTCTCATTTTTGTCCGCCGACGCTCATCCCAAGTAGCCCAATTGGGCGGGCACCCGCCCAATCTGGCAACACTGCCCGCAACTGTAGGGTTGCAGAATGCTGGGCCATCGCCCCCTCCAAGGAGCCTTCCTTCAGCCGTTTTTTTTGTGGTAACGACATTTATTTTATTTTGTTGATTAAGTCTTTTTCATCTACAACATAGTTGTAATTTTTTCAGTATCACAATATTTATTGTACATTTACATGTGTAAAGCCATGACTAGTAATTCTAAGCATACCTTCCACTTCATTCCACGGCCAGACCTGCGGGTTGCTGGTGTTTGTGGCACGGTTGGCTGTCACACTCTCCACATTAATGAGCAGTACAAGTGGTGTACGGTTGTATTTGGCCATCAGATTTTTCAGTGATATTTGCTCTTGGTGGATTTTGCTTCGCAGCCTAGCTCTGAGCGTGCTGGAGTCTGTTAGGGAGACAGTGCATATGCAGTTGTATGTGTATGACCATTTTCATGATGCCATGTTAAGACATTGGAAATTCAGTTTAATTTACCTTGGTCCTTGTAGAAGTCGAGCTTCCTCTATTTGATCGACAGGAATGTGGCCTCTGCTCTGTCCTGCAGAAGACTGCTGATGTCAGAGGCTGCAGATACACCAATACAGACACAGCAAAAATTATTGTAGATTCCAAAGAACATTGTCAATTGAAATATTTTTTCATTGACATTACACAATACAATGCACTGTATTAGAAAGTGCAGCAACCCAATAGTATAACATCTGGCCCGAAACACCTGGTAGTCTTGGTGCAGTTGGGGTCCCCGGCGGGCCTAATCACTCTTTGCTGCAAATGCTCAACTACATCATCACAACATTGCTATGACATTACCGAGAGCTCTAAGTAACAGATTAAGACATAGCCATAGCCATTACAATTTTGGTGACAGTAAGGTAAATTGATGTGCAGTGTATCCCATGGGTTTGAAATGCTATTTCATGTGATTATGAATAATGGTTTTCCAAGTTTTTTCTAACCATTCAAAGTATTTCTAACCAAATGTGACATCTATTTGTCAGGAAGATGCACAGCACCTGAGTGATTGTCAAACTATGTGATGTGTCTTGCTGAACATGATAATAAATTTATTCTTACCCTTTTCTGCCCACTGCCGTACATCCTTGCAGGATGTGTGGATCTCCTTCTCCCCAATGGTGTCAGCCAGACAGTCGTATTGCTCGTTGACGTCTGCCATTTTACTGTAGCGTCTAATTACACAGACAGTATGATTACCGAAAAGGAAGCCTTTAACAGTGTTTAATTGAATAATTTCCTTGTGGTCCTACCTTTTTGTACCGATTGTGGAGGTATGTGTGCAGGTCTTGCCATAGTGTCACATTAAATGGCAGCAGTTTTCCAGTTCTCTTCATCTCACCAACTTTCGCTCAAAGTTCAGGATCCTGCAAAATGACCTCTGAGCATCTGTCAGCTATGGCTTTGAGCCTTGTGGGGCCATCCTGCTGCACCAGCAGCTCAGTTAGCTTTTCTGGAGCTGTTAAATGAAGCTCAGCAATCCCAGCCGTCTGGGACATTGTGAGCCGGTCCACGCCGGACTTATTAAAGGCAGCTGCCATAATGTTGCTCTCCCGTTGATACATCTTAACGATTTTTTTTCGTATTGTTTGATGACCTGTGTGGTCGTCTGGGCTGCAAATAAGAGAACAAGGTTAAAGTCTAGGTAATGCATTACTTTCCAAGACACACACACACACACACACACACACACACACACACACACACACACACACACACACACACACACACATATACACACACACAGTTACCCTATCACACATGCATTCCCTCCAGTAGCCCTGGCCAGTGTCCCTGTAAGCTTAATTGTTCTTTTTTTGTACAATAACAAAAACAACACTGAATGAGTGGAAACACGGTAGGGAGTAGTAGTCAAACTGTCGAGGAGGCGGAAGCACCCCTGGACAGCAATAAATAACCAAAACGGAGCGGGAACACTCTCAAGTATTAATAACTGCCGTGGAGGCGGAAACACCCCCGGTCAGAAACAATCAGAAACAGTCACTGGCGCGTAGGCGCAAGCACCCTCGGCCAGGAAAAGCTTTTTCTCCAAGAGTAGGGAGGCGACACTGGGAAGTCGCGGATAGCATCCAAAAAGGGCAAAACTTGAAAGTAATCGGGAGCTGAGGGGCAAAAACACCCACGGTCCACAATACAGACAACGCGTAACAGTCGAAACAGTAGTGTAACACAAGGAAGTTATAAACAGAAAAACAGTACTAGCCAAAGCGGCGGAAATGCCACCTGCGTCCGTGGGTAGCCCACGGCGAAATCACCCACGGCCAAACAAACCCAGAATACGACTGTTACCGAGCGTGAAAAACTACTCAAGGCGTTTCAAAACACAAACGACCGCTACAGGCTAACAGGCGAAAGCACCCACACCAGAGCACAACGCAGTATCACATTAGCCACAATGCTAACAATAGTGAGGCGCCGTCAGGTGTGAACACCTGTGAGACGCGCAGCTAGAAATCCTTCACAGGGCGAGAACAAGAAAACGCCCGAAGGCTTCAGTACTCACCAATTTCGAAGGTCAAAATTGCATTCACAGTCCAAAGGAGGGCGAATAATACCGCAGCTCCCTGTAAAAACATAAGACTGGTAATCGGAACGCAAACTCTCATCAAACCTGATGTTTCGCACGAGAAGATGAAAAGCAAGGACTTCCGGGGCGCGCATGCCTTAAGTTCCGGAGTAGGACGGATTGCGCATGCGCGTCACCCGGGTCACAGGTGACATTTTTGTTATTAACTCTCGACCTGCATGAGCATGCGATGGATCATTCAGTGCTAAAGCACCGCCTGGCGGTCCGTGGGAACAAAATAGAACGTGCGTTTCCAATGCAAAATCATTGTTTTTCAACATAATTGTAACTCTGCGCTGTCATCAGAAGTGTTTCCCAGTTAAGTAGGGCTGCAGATTAGCTCTGATCTCCAAATAGTAGCTATCACTGCCCATTTGTACGGTGAATGCAGGCATGTGGGCACATTTTCTAAGGACCGGCTTGTCGTACGTGATGTTGTGCCATATACTTATGTCTTGTTTGTATTTCTTTATATTCTATCTAGTAAACCACAGTTTCATGGTGTCATCAAGGCCTTCAAACTTGTGTGCATGTTTCTCCTCAGATGACCCAGGCTAGGTGATGAGAAGAGAATCCTTTGTAGGTGCCCTGCATGTTGGCCACTCCGTCGGTGGCACATCCTACACAACAAGACATATTCAGGTTGAGGGCTGCAAGTGAGACTTTGAGAAGACTTACTACAAAATACTGTCCAGTAGAGGCTTCACAGTCAACCAGGGCGACCAACCTCTTGTGAACCGCATCTCTGACGTAATAAATTATCACAGAGCTCTGGTCCTTTGCTGTGATGTCCTGGGTTGTGTCAATTTGGACAGAGAATATCTTTGCTTCCCTGACATCATTTGCAATGGACTCCTTAATCAGTTGGCAGATGACTCTCATTACCTTCATGATTGTCTCTTTTGAAAGCAGAGTGACCAAAGAACCTCTGCCTCGTGACCAAAGAGGCTTGAGACAAGAGGGCTTACTCACGTCATAACAGCGTAGTACGAAATGATGGCGAGGGGAGTACGGAAATTTTATTCTTCTTCTACGGTCAGTATTGGAAGCACCTGGGAAGCATGCAATGACACTTCCGCGAGAGTCGGAGTGTGGAACAGGTCATAGGACAGCGTGAATGTTTGTCAGCTGTCCTTAATTACCCCCAGCAATTACTGCTGACCAACAGCTGCCGTTAATTTGGCCACAAATTATCCATCATGGTGTCGCCCCCACTGACCATGTGCAAGGGAGTACGGAATCGCACCCACTGACCAATGACCATGCGCAAGGGAGTTCATTTTACATCCGTGTCTTCAGGCAACGCCCCCGTACTACACCGTGGCCAATGCATTTCCCCCCAAGAGATTGTTCTGTTGAGTTTCTTTGCTCGTGACCCAGCTTCATGCTGTGCTTTGCTCTTCTCTCTGCTACATCTGTTAGATGCTGTTGTAGATGGGTGTCATACATGCCCAGGAGCGGGATCATTTCCAGGAAGTTGCCATGGTTTACACTTCAGTCTTCCAGAGTGTAGGCAGCCTCGAACTCTGAACCGCGGTAGCTCAGACCTTGTCTTCCAATCACCTTAATGACACTGACAACACGATCCATCACCTGCACTTATGCACGCATAACATGCACGCGTGGCCCTTGCATGGACTTGCAACAGGTATGACAATCACTTTGTGACCAGCTTTATGCATAGAAACAGTCACACAGCAGTTGAGAACTTCTATTAATCCTTGAAAGAAAGTGATATTCCCGCCATGATAATGATTTCAGATTATACTTCATTTTACAGTAGCCTACTTACACATTGAAACATACCTGCTGTCAGCTGCTCCTTCAGAAAATCTCTCTCTTTTGTCAGCTCCACGATTTTCTCCTGCTGGTGTTCCACTTTCATTTTCAATAATTCCAGCTCGTGGTCTTTCTTTCTCACTGCCAACTGAACAGCGGGTGCTGTGAATATTTCAACCACAAAGACATAGTTCATTACAGATAAACTAACGAAATGGTCACTGGGTTCAAATCACTATATAAACATGCACCATTGACCATATATCTCACAAAAGAATAATTCAAAGTTCATTCTCTCATGAGCAATTGGGAGGTTGAACAAGGAAGAGTCCCCCAAAAGTTGTTGTGCTGACAGGGTAGAACAGTGTTTCTCAACTGGGGTGCCGCGGAAACGTGGCTGATAAATAAATTATGTAACATAATACATATTTGTCTAAATAATGATAAGTCAATGCTTGTCAATGGAATCTTTCATCTGCCATTTTTTATGCTTTGCTCTTCTCTATGCATTCTGTTAAAGGACTAGAATAGCACATATCTCGGAAAGGGCTTAGCCGAAAAATGTGGCATCACCGGGTACTGACAAGTCGAGGGTAGCGTGAGCTATACAACTGCATGTTGAAATTGACCAAACTGCCCCTTTAGTAGATGCTGTTGTAGACTGGCGTCGCACATGCCCAGGAGCAGGATCCTCTCCAGGAAGTTGCCGTGGCTGCACCCTTTCACCAGAGAGAGTAGAGAGAGAGAGGTTCCATTGGCCCATTGTTTCCGGGTTCTATTATTGCAAGGGGGAGTGGGGAGAAATCCCCCTTTAGGCAGACCTAGGCAGACCTAAGGACTGTTCTATTCAATGCTAGGAGTATTATGACACGGCCCTTTAGGCAGACCGGAACCTGGTCATGTTAGGTGCCCATAGTAACCTATTACATTGGCATATCTCTATATACTTAAAGAATCTCTGCTTTCACCCTCCTGTCTCAATAACAGACGCACCTAATAACAGGCCATGGTTCATCACATGTTATTATATTGTTGTGACGTCATCTGTCGAATGCTCCATTCATTTCAACGGGGTTCCCCAACGTTCGGACGTCTGTTATTTTTCGATAACGGACGGGTTGGTCTATAACAGACCGCTGTCAATGGCAACAAGACTTTTCACTGCTAAAGCGACTTTTCAACAAGACTCTAATCAGCTGCTCAACTACACCTGTTGTCCTGGCTACCTAGCTGTTGCCTAGCGGTGTTCCACAACGGCACTGTTTTGTTTTGCGCAGCAACAATCTTAACATCAAATAGGCCTAAAGAAATGTCCCCGCCATGTGTGAATCATTTAAGTATATCCATATAATAAGCGGGTTAACTTTCGGCGAGTCGGTCGCTTTGTGGAATAGCAGCACTTCAGAGAGAACAAGACCCCTCCGCTCCGCGTCGGGGTCTAAAGATTCTCTCTGTCGTGCTGCTATTCCACGGTAGCGACCTTCTCACCGAACGTTAACCCTTACATCAATTACAGTAGCATGGATTTGATCAATCATCATACCACTGTTCTCACAGCTCTTTGAATGCCTCAACCACACATCCGTACCCCTCTTCCACACTTTAAAACCCCATCTACTTTTTAAAAATGATGCAGCTATTTACACTCATTGTACATGAGCGTAGGCAGTTTCGAACTCTGAACCGCGGTAGCCCAGACCTTGTCTTCCAATGACACTGACCACACGATCCATCACCTGCCGTTTCCTCCAGATTGTTCCTGATGCTGGGAGATTTCCCCCTAGGCGACTAGCTATGTCACCTTTGTGTGCTCTTGATGAAGGTAACTTTTTTTTGGGCTATTCAAGTCTTTGGTGTATGTGTTTCTAATCGTCAAGCCTTTGGTGTATGTGTTTCTAATCGTGCATGCCTTCTCTCACAAAATAACTATCAAAAGCAGAGGACTTTGAAAAGGTTAAGCACACTGTGCAAAACAGAGCATGTCGTCCCCCCCCCCCTTTGGCCATTTTCTTTTTGGGGTTTGTTGAGGATGATAATTGAAAAATGAATCCATAAACACAGACTTTGGGCAGGCAAAATAATTAAAAGTCTCCTCTTCTGGTTCAGTAGACCATCTGGCTTGCACCTCCTCATCATCTGGTACTTCCTCATCAGCAGGTTGCCCACTTTCTGTCTCCTGACATGTTCTTCTCAACATGCAGAGTTCTAAGATATTTTGGGCAAATTGCCATCTCTTAAATTACTTATGAATGTCTGGGCCGCCGGAAAACTTCAGACGGCCTCTCACGTCATATCTAAAGCCGGGCATACACTGTGCAATATTTTCAATCGTGGGTATTAGGCTCCTGCTCACACCGCACGAGGACACGCGTGCCTCCCAGGACTGCAGAGGAGGGAACATGCGCACCTGAGGTGGAGATGAGGACGCGATCAAGAGCGAATCGCACAGCCCTAGTAACTATTGTCAAATCGGGTGGTAGCACTGCTTTAACTGTGCAATTTAATTGCAAGGCACGACCAGGATTTCAAACAGTTTTGTTTTTCTTGCGACCCTGCGATTACACGATCATGAGTCGAAATCGCTTGTCGTTACCCCATGTACACTGCACGATACGATGACCTGCAATTGAGCAAAAAATCAGCTCGATTCCCAAAAAGCTGTGCGAAAATCCTGGCAAAATCGAGGCAAAAGTCGCACAGTGTAAGCCCAGCTTAAGATGGTCGGTGTATCGGGATCATTGAGAGTAAATAGAATGGAGGCCAAAATTCTATTTCATTGTTGAAGCCAAGTTGGAGCCAAGGTTGGACCCAAAAAGACCAAAAAATGGCCAAATCCCATTCATTCCTATGAGAGACATAAAACCCTGTATCTCCCTTAAATGCCAGTTTAGGGGGATCATTTTTCGCTCAACTAGTAGGTCCCCTTGCTCTCCAACTTACCAGGGTGGTGATTTTTTGTGGTGATGTTTTATTTTAGAGAGATATTAAAAGTTAAATTGACCAATGAGCATCAGAACATGGTTTGATTGACCGTTAGAAGTCTTGTTGTTGTCCAATCAGCACCTGCGTTTGGCGTTGCTAAGGTGGAATGTAAGTTGGAATGTTCCCAAATCTGGCTTCAAAGCGTTGAATGGCAAATAGCGTTGATTTGGCGTCCATTCTATTTACTGTCAATGGGGTCATTCCAGCTGGAATCAGCAAATTTCTGAAAAATCTCCCACTCGACCCCCTCGGATTTGCCTGAAAAAAATGTATGTGATGCCTTAAACATCCAATAGATCATATCCACAATATCAGAACTCAGCTCTGGATACTTTTGGCACAAAAAATCTGTAAATAAGTACACCCCCTACGCTTGTTTTAGCGACATTGCATGAGTGACCATGTTCAGACTCAATTATCTCCAGAACTATTTGTGTCAGATTCATTATATTTTCAGGGCTAAGAGTCCCAAACCTGAATATCATATCGTCGGCTTGCTACCAAAACCGCCTAAGTCCGAATTTGGTCAAAATGAGATGTTTGCATAAACTTACTCCCCTACCACAGCTGCATCACCCTGCCTTTCTCCCAGGGTTATTGATCAATCACAACAGTCACCAGAGTCAAATATCTGTATGTATAAAGTCACACACTGCCTATGAGAAAATGAATGACCAGGGACGTAGCTATAGGGAGGACAAGGAGGGCATTTGCCTGTAGGCCTAGGGCCCTCCTGCAGGTGGCAGGGGTAGGGGCCCTATTATGATCTTGGCAGGTGATATGGGGGCCCTATCTATTCATCCTGGGGCCCTGTGCACAATTGGTCTGCCAATGTGAATGACTTGGGTAACTTGACTTAGCCATTTTTGATGCAAGAAACAGTTTATATACATCTGTTAAGAGTTCTCTCTCTCTCTCTCTCTCTCTCTTTCACACACACTCTCTCTCTTTCACACACTCTCTCTTTCACACTCTCTCTCTCTTTCACACACACTCTCTCTCTCTCTCTCTCTCTCTCTCTCTCTCTCTCTCTCTCTCTCTCTCTCTCTCTTCAAAGACAATGGCCATGTTTCAAAACTTCATCCTTAGACATCTGTCTGAGATAATCTTGTTACCACACAATGGTTGTAGCCTTACATTAATTATGATTGAAGCCTTAAAACGAATTGAGCAATTCTTAATCATGTGCTTTACTTGATGTTATCACAGATTTATAGAAGACTGCCAAAGACTACATCCTCTTATGACTAGCTGTTATTTCATACTTTTATCTAATGTTTTATAATGTACATTTTGAACAGCATTGGGGTTATGACACTAGCACAATACATTATTGCACATACAGTAGGATGACCATCTACAAATGTTTAAAGGATCCAGTAGTGCTTCTATACCATATCCTGAATGCCACGGTCATGGTGTTGAAGTGGGCGGGGCACAGTTCTATGACCAGGTTACCTCGGTCATGGGCAAGGTTGGGAGGGTGGGGCAGTTCTATGAGCATGGAAAATAGCAGAAGTTAATCAAAGATGATAAACAAGGAGGAGACAGTTCGTGAGGAGGTACAAGGACCAAAAGAAGTGCCCCACCCCTTCATCCTCCTCCATGACTGATGGGACCTCAACATGGAGATTGGAGGCCACTGCATAGCTTACTCTGTGTGGCACTGTAATCTGAATCTGTCCTGATAAGAGAAATGAATGTATTACCACTGTGGCAATTGCTCTGGCACACTCTGGAAATCTGTGGAAATCTGTTGGTAGACATGAGATTTACCAGCATGCTAAATTGTTATAAGGTCTACAAAAATATTTCAATTATTCAACATTTCCAGAATTAAAGTTTATTTCCATTATTTTGAGTGATTACTACTTCATGGGAGTGCACGCACCAAGCAATACACGGGTGTTAAGTGCAGGCGCAGACGCCGACCTTTGTTGGTCTTTTGTCATTCAGGATTAAAGTTTGGAATAAAAATAAAAAAGAATAGTATAACTATCAAAATAATGTGCAGTGCATTGTTCTTGGTGTGCTGCATCAAATATATATTTTTAAGTGTTTTGTTTTCCTTAGGAACTATTTCATGTTTGACTTGCAGCTTCACTCAAAATAAATAAAGAAAATAAATTAACATCTTAGACAGGTACTGTTTGTAGTGGACCAATGACAGAGACAGGATGACAGGATGATGCAGATGTGGTAGGGGAGTAAAGTTCTGCAAAAAACTCCTTTGACCAAAATTATTAGGGGGGACTCACAATTGCTCTTTGCCCAGGGTCTCAGATTTCCTAGAACCGCCACTGATGTTTGGCGCCCCCTTTGGCGCCTAGTTTTTCCCTGTTTTCCGAAAACCCCAAAATCGGACTTAGGCGGTTTTGGTAGCAAGCCGACGATATATTACAATTTGCAGCACTGTAAGTCAAATCACATCGTAATAATGTGCCTCTACTTTTTGTAGATATCATATGTTCTAAGGTTTCCAAATGTCTGTAAAAACCTCAAAGTTCTACATGTAAGGTTCATCCTTGGTATATGGTCTGATATATACCATGACTTTCACATCATAGTATATCTAACAAAAGGCTCCAATGGTTGTTGAGATACAGAGGTCCAAAGATGGGAAAAAAATAATTTGCACCAATGTTTGGAGCAATATTTCCAATCTATGACACTAGTTAGGAACTTTCTGTTTGGTGTTTCTGAAAGAGGATGTTTTTTTTAACAACATATAAAAAAATTGGGATGGTGTTTTGCCTCATTCTTTTTATAACGGACTTCAAAATCTCAATTGGCTACAATTACTTGAAGCTATGAGGACCATGTCACCAACCGACTTGTCACAACTCTCAAATCCATGGCTCTGATGTCACCTTAATAGTGAAAACAAGATGGCTACCCTGTGAATGACAAAGCAAATTCTAGGGAAACCATAACACTTGTAAATGAATTGATTGCTGCCACACAGCAAGAATAGCATATTGCACATGGCTTTGATAGACATTAATTATTTTAATTGTAAAATCATAATAATCATCATCATCATCATTTTAGTAGTAGTAGTAGTAGGGGTACTGGTAGCGGTAGTAGTAGTCTTGGAATAAAGTGATGAAATAGGAGAGGATTAAAGAATTGTAGCACTCTTGTTTGCAACAAGGACTCCCATCCTAACTAATCTTTCAATCAGCAACTGTAACTTTATATTTGCTATGAAGCTTGTGTCTTACTCGTTAAGTTACCAGCTGTATTGCAAAATAACTTAATTCATACTGGCTAGAGATTACCTCAGACTATTTTGACAGCATGATCCTTGAGTTTTAGTTAGAAGAGTTTGCTTGCATGCAGTATTTAATATCAGGTGAAAATTGAAGGCACATACGTTCATATTGGCACCAGACAACCATGTGGTTCTTGTCATATTGTTGCGATCTAATTCAGCTGCTTGCATCATTATAACATTATACCACTGCAATGCTGACAATTGGATTGCAGGTTAGCAGCAGTGATTACAACAATCATGGCTTGGATACTTGTAGACAATGTTCATTACTTGTAATGTTCATCATTACATTGATCCAGGTGAAAAGATAGAAGCCGAAAGGAAGCTTTGCAGCATGCAAAAGCGTTCAGATATGGTGGTGGATTGGGGGCGGGGCACAGTTCTACAGTCAGGGTACCTCTGTCGTGGTGACTGTTGGCGGGGGTGGGACTGTTTTATGGTCGAATAGGAAAGTAAAAGTTGATTAGAGATGACACATAGGAGGAGACAGTTTGAAAAGAGGTATCCTGATTGTAGAACTTCCCGCCCCCCATCATCCTCCCCTGACCGAAGTGCCCTGAGCATGGTGGTGGTATCCTTACTGAAATCGATACCTATGTTGTCATTGTTCTTCAAGGTACCAATTTTGTTGCACCTGTACAATGACAATAAAGTTTCATTCAAAGTTTCATTCAGGTGTTCCTCATTGAATTGCCAATGACGGATGATTGCACACAACAATATGAGTGCAGATACCTAATGCATTATCAATGACAATGGCAAGCTACCTTATAAAGTCAACTCATAAGATGCAGCTGGTGATTGAAAGCTAAGTGTGTATAAAATAATTTGTCACAGGCCAGAGCATTGAAAGTTCCTGACTTGTTTAATACATTTCATCTTTTTTTTTTCAAATATTAAATCACCATCAAGGAAGTCAAGGTAGCATCAAGGAAATCATATCAACACCTTGTTTTAATTCCAGAGGTTGTTTTTTATGACTTCTCTCAAAATGGTACTTCTCTCAACCATCTTGAATTTGTTGCTAACGTAGTGCCAGTGAGAACATGTTGCGTAGTCACTTGATCATCTGGCCGATAGTACACTTAAAAAGATGAGGCCAGAATCCCTGACAAAAATCAGAAATACTGAGCTGAACAAACAGCTTTGCCTGGGCCCGGGATAAAGTCGTCTGAAGAGACCCCTTCCCAATACATGCAATGTAATGAGTACCCAATCTTGATTCCCCCATGTCCTTGGCCCAGAACAATTCACCACTTCCGCTTCCCTCTGCACTATTTGATCACAGGCTTATGTCACACCGCAATGCACTTTACAATCATTAAAAGGAATGAGGCAAAACACCATTCTATTTTTTTGCTATGTTGTTAATAAAAATATCCTCTTACAGACACAACAAAAAACAAGTTCACAGCTTGTGTCATACTTTGGAGGTATTGCTCTAAAAAATGGTGGGTTTTTTTTTTCATGACGCCACTTTGGATGGATTTGAGGGATGCATGCCACACTGCATTGAGATTTGAGAAGGCATTATACAAATAAAGGGGCAAAACACCATCCCAATTTTTAGATATGTTGTTAATAAGAATATCCTCTTCGAGAAACAACAAACAGCAAGTTCACAACCGCTGTCATAGATTGGAAATATTGCTCCAAACAATGGTGTTTTGTTTCTTTCCCATGATGCTGACTTCCTGGAACTATTTTGGAACTATGCCATTGGCTCCATGAGCCGCCATCTTTGTGTGAAAATGGAACACAAAAATCAAGGGGATTGGCCACCTTCTTAGGATGGAATTGAGGGTTAAGTCAGATATACTGAAATACTGAGCTGAACAAGTATAAAATCACCTATTTGGTATCAGAGATGTTAGGTTTTAGTGTACACTGACTTGGCTATTCATTTTAGGTGTAGTAAACCCAATTTTTTTCTAAGGTAACAGGGCTTCTAAGGTACACCTGCATGTCACACAGGAATGAGTTTTTAAAATTCATTATAAAAATAATGAGGCAAAACACCATCCCAAATTTTAGATATGTTATGAATAATAATATTATCTTTCAGAGACACCAAACAGCAAGTTCACAACTGGTGTCATAGATTGGGAATATTGCTCCAAATAATGGTATAAATTAGTTTTTGCCCATTTTTGGACCTCTGCATCTCAACAACCATTGGACCCTTATATCAAATATGATGTGATGTGAAAGTCATGGCACATATCTGACCATGTACCAAGGATGAACCTTGAATGTTTAAAATTTGAGGTTTTTATGGACATCTGAAAACCCTTGCAATTTTAATTTCAAAGAAAAGTAGAGGGCCAGTATTAAGGTGTAATTTGGCATACAGTGCTGCAAATTGTAATGTATGCTCATCAGGTCTATGACTCTTAGCCCTGAAAAAATAATGGACCTACCACAAATAGTTTTGGAGATAATTAAGTCTGAATATGGTCACTCATGCAGTGACACCAAATCAGGGGGAGGGGGTGTCCTTATTTACAGATTTTTTGTGGGAAAAGTATGCACAGCTGAAATCTGCAATGGTGAATATGTTCTATTGGATGTTTAAGCCATCACATATATTTTTTTCAAGCAAATCCGAGGGGGTCGAGTGGGGACCATTTGCTGATTCCAGCTGGAATGACCCAATGATCGGGATAAATCTCACGGACAATCCGCCTCTGAAAGTAGGTGCAATCGACTTTGTTGCTGTCGATCGACATAGACAAAGCACGTGTGCGAGAATCTGTCGTCACGGCACACCATCTACCAGCACATCACGTTTGAGGTGTGGGGTAATGGTGCGTTCCCCAGGGTTGGGAGATGGGATGTTTCTGACCTCCTACTTGCTGAAATGCATTGGAACGCCTGTTAAAGCGGAATGTTCAAGTCGCGAGCTGGGGCAAAAGCGAAGCAAACCGACTTCGCCCCATTAACTATCGTGATGTCATCACAGCAATGGCAGCGCACAGTGTTATGCTGCACATCACCATTCTATGGACAAATAAAGTTGATTCGGACAGGTTAACGGTTGCAAAACAGCCTGTTAACTTTTCTAAGGTGTAGTTATATTGACATTGCATATTTCAAAGATGAAATGCGGCTAAAAGAAAATAACGCATGATGTTGTTTACATTGCTGACATCTTTGAGAAGTGGATATGTAGTTTTTGTCCCTCCATGTTTGTAGTTTGTTTGACTTGCTGGTTGGAACGCTTTCAAGTGGGAGGTAGCTGCCTTTTTGTTGCCTACTAGGAAGCTCCTACCTCTGGGGAAGGCACCATAAGAGGTGATGAGGAGGAGCTGAAGTGGTGAGCGGTGCAAACTTGTGTAGGGGTGTGAGACAAGGCACCTACACACACGTGAGTGAGTTGTTGGCCAACCAGTTCATGGGCGCCTGACCTCAGAGGCGGTTTGCAGACGAGCATCAACGGGGATAAGCAACTGCTGGGGTTGCTAGGTCCGTCTGCAGTCACATTCATCCCGCGATAGTTTGACACCATGTGACATGTCACCTCGTCGACACATCATGACTGCAATTTGATAGGTTGGACAGGAAATATAACCACCAAGCAACATTTTCAGCCAGAATGTATTGCTGTCTACATGTGCATGTAGCCGTTGCGGAATCTCGATCGCACATAATGTCAAGCTCCTCTCGTTTCTTTTCTTTCTACACATCGTACAGTGTGTGTGTGTGTGTGTGTGCGAGTGCGTTTGTGTGTGTGAATGTATCTGTGTTATGGGGGTTGAGTGAGTGACCTCAATAGAACAATAGTCAGAAGTGGTAATTAACCTAATAAAGGAGCCTCACTAGCATGTGATATCTACTGGGCTCCTGGCTTACAAGGTTTATATTACGGCGTGTTCTGAGTTATGTGATTCAGGTATGGTAAGTGACTGAACCAGCTTGCCATTCTCATGTCTCTCATAGCTGTTCACTGCTGTTTTATGTTCAGCTCTTGTGAAAGATTGATGTCAAATCTGGATGCCTGTCTCAATTTTTAATAATGTCTTTGTATTTAGGTCTTTCATCTTTAGTTTTTCGTAATTAATTCCCCCCCTTGCATTGGTTTTGATGTCTCAGCTGACAGCATTTAAATTAAACATTTATGCTATCATACTTCCCCTTTGCACTTTGATAAAGGAGCATGCAAATGTAGAAGCAATAGCAGTATCGTCTCCTTGGCCAGGGAGTCCATCTTTTTCTCCCCCCTTCTGTTTCAAGTTACCAGATCGCTCTCTGCCCCCTGGATGATACCGCCAGTATTGTGCGTGTTGGTCATGTGCTTCTGAAGCGTATGTTGGGCAGTCAGCTGTAGGGCTGGGTATCGCAGCCATGTTCCTGTATCGATTCGATTTCGATTCTTAGGGCTTTGAATCGATTAATCACGATTTGATTCGATTCATTCCGAATCGATTCAATCCGTTCCCTTCTTGGTGCCAGGATTTCCCCCAAAAGATGCTGTTGCCTATTTTTATATAAAAATGTCAAAGGGCTGTGGCTTGACAGTGTTAACAGATTGCTAATTTGTAATAAGTAGGCCTAGGCCTAATTGACTAATACCTACTGGGTATTTTCCATATACCTAAATTAAACAAAAAGAACAAAAAGAAAAAGAACCAAAAAAATCGATTTTGTGCCCTGTGAATCGATTATGTGAATTTCGATTCGATCGATTATCGATTAACTCGATTATTTTACCCAGCCCTAGTCAGCTGCATGCAGTGGTGTGCGTAATTTCAGATTTAGGGCCTCCGCACATTGGCTCTGACAGCACTGCGGAGCACTGTTCAGGGTTCCCACGGGTCATGGAATTTCATAAATGTTTTTTCCAGTCATGGAAAGTCATGGAATTTTACCATTTTGCATGTACAGTCATGGAATATCATGGAATTTTTGGAACAGTTGTGTAAAAGCAAACACTTTTTTGTTTGGTGTACTACATTGTTTCTTACTGGTTATACTACAACGCTTCGCCAGAGACAGTTAAGTTTTGCACTGTGATGTGCAACATTTTAGAATGCAATGAGCCCACTGAATCTGGCGGTGGCTCGGTGTCGGCTCTAGGGGTGAAGATGATAATCTTCAGTTTTCACACTTTAAAAAAACTTTTTAACATAATTTCTTTGTACCGAAATGGTCATGGGAATTTTGTTTTTTGGGTCTGAAAAGTCATGGAAAATCATGGAATTTTATATCTGAATTAGAGTGGGAACCCTGACTTTTGCTTCCGGCACAATTCTGACCCTAAACCCAATTTCACACAAACAGAGCATGGATAGTCAATGGGCAGATCCGACAAAATAGAACTCACCTCTAATCGCTTGCCGACGTCCGCGGACATCAGCGTCGGTGTGCAGGGTTGTATTGACAACAATGGAATCAAACTTTTGACGGAGCCGATGTGCAGTGGCCCTTACAGCAAGTGTATCGAGGGCCAAATATGAGATATGATTGAAAGTGAAAGTGGAAGCCCATTGGGAAACTCCAACTCCCATTGTCATTGTGACACAGCACTCCACAGCACACAAGTGAACACTGCACACAACGAAATTGCATTTATGCCTCACCCGTGCAAGGGGGCAGCCCTCAGTGGCGCCCCATGGGGAGCAGTGCAGTGGGACGGTACCATGCTCAGGGTACCTCAGTCAAGAAGGAGGATGGGGGAGAGCACTGGTTGATTACTCCCCCCACCAACCTGGCGGGTCAGGAGTCGAACCGGCAACCTCTGGGATGCAAGTCTGATGCCCTAACCGCTCACCCATGACTGCCCATTGTAGCTGGCATATGAGCCGGCATATGAGCCTTTGTCCTGCTGTGAGATATGAACCCATGATGTGCTGTGAGATATGATTTAGTTGCTGGGAAATGAACCTGCGACCTGCTGTGAGAATCAGACCGAATGTACAAAGACCCGAGGGCAGCAGGATTAGCAGTAACAGGTACCCTATATTTAAAGGGACAGTTTGGTCAATTTCAACATGCAGTTGTATTGCTCACGCTACCCTTGACTTGTCAGTACCTGGTGATGCCACATTTTTCGGCTCAGCCCTTTCCGAGATATGACCAATTCTAATGGGGGCAGCGTTTGTTTACATTTTTAAAAAATGAAACATAGGCCAACTCCAAATATTTTCCCAAAAGGTACTGCTGTTTGCTGGTTGTCTGCTGATGTTTTATAACCTTTTGGATGTTTTTGGGAATAAATAAAAATGTTTTTTTGAAATGTAAACAAAGAGCTGCCCCCATTACAATGACCAGGATCTCGGAAACGGCTGAAGAAGAAGAAGAAAAAATCTCAGGTACTGACAAGTCCAGGGTAGTGTGAGCATTACAACTGCATGTTGAAATTGACCACACTGTCCCTTTAACATGCCTCTTGTTCACACGCGAGGTGTGTGTGTGTGTGTGTGCGTGCGTGGGTGCGTGATCAGCTGTGTGTCTTCTGTTCACATGTGAGAGGTTGAATTGAGTTCACTATCATGCGCGCGCACACACACAGAAACGGATTAAAGTCTGCTTCACACCATGAAATGAAATGGGGTGACTATCATACACATTCGCTTGCGCATAGACACACACTGAGACAAACATACACACACACACACAGTGATAATAAATGGTGTTATGGATGTCTCCTTCCTCAGCTCAGCAAGCTAACACTTGCTCTGAATCAGGAGGTTGCTCCATCACACTGAGGCTGACACACACACACACTCAGACTAGGGATGCAAACTATTGATTAATTCATTAATCATTAGTTGATAGCCTTATCGATCGACTTTCGATTAATTGAAAAGCGGCGTTTCCCCCCCGAAATCTCAATGTTTCTCGAAAAAAAGCTACTAAATCTAAACAATTGTATTAAATTTTGAGGTAAAATACCTCATCTAAATTAATTCTATTTCAATTTTAAATTAAGTGATTTAAATATTCCCACTATTCATATCTCCTTCACACACATTCTTCACATACCCATTTCACTTGGGTCTCTTAATGCATTGATCGATTGAAAGATTTAAGATTTGCATCCTTAACTCAGACTGACACACACACACATGCATGCACACAAGCACACACACACTTGCTATGAGTCAGGGGATCGCTCCATCACTGACACACACGCACATACACACAAACACACAAAGACAAACACACATGCTCGCATACACACAAACACAGACACAGAGTGCGTCTTAATATGCGACCTTGCCTGCTCCACTTGCGCTTGTCTCCTCGTCCCGCCTCCTGGCCCCTCCTCCGTGGAGAAAACAAAGTTTCCCAGCCGTCAGCCTAGCCACAACAACTTTTGAGGGACTGTTTTTCATTCACCATCCCAATTGCAAATGAGAAAAAGACTGTACAATTGAGCTTTTGCAAGATATTGAAATATAATGCTGTTGTCAGTGATGTCATCATGACGAGAAGCAAGTGGAGGAGGCAAGTGGAGGAGGCAAGGTCGCATATTAATACGCACTCACACACACACACACTTGCTCTGAGTCAGGAGCTTGCTCCACCACACTGAGACTGACATACACACATGCTGTGAGCCCGGAGATATCTCCATAACACTGAGGCTGACATACAAACTTACACACACGCACACACACACACACTGAGCCAGGGGTGTAGTCTACTTTTTTATGGTGGGTATACTGTATAGTTGAGCATTTTTTGAAGTGGCCATACTGTATATATTTGTGCTATTCAAAACAATTGATAAATCAATTTTAAGTGGGTATACTGAAATCCCTGATATTTAGAAGTGGGTGTACTCCGTATACCCGCGTTCTACGTAGACTACACCACTGCACTGAGCCACAGGAAGTCATTAGATGCCACAGAGCAGATGATGATGTAGCCTACTGAGAAAGGAAGCCTGTGGCAGCAGAAATGTTTCAAGTTCCTCCAGAGTGGAGCAACATTTACTGTATGTGTGCGTTCATTCTTTCGTTCTTGTGCGTGTGTGTGTGCGTGCTTGCGTGTGTGTGTGTGTGTGTGTGTGTCTGTCTGTGTGTGTGTGTGTGTGTGTGTGTGTGTGTATGTGGGTGTGTGTGTTTACGTGTGTGCATGCGTTCATCCTTCCCTGTGTGTGTGTGTATTTGTCAGTGGTATGACATGGGGGACAGCTGATTCTCGTCAGGAGGTGACGGACCTGTTTATCTGGTATGGTGACCTCGTACTGGAACCATTCCACACAGACGGCAGAGGCACACACACACACACACAGACTAGACTAGCCACGTGTCATTGCTACCACCAGCACAGTGTGTGAGAAGCCGGGACAGAGAGGACTAGAACATGCACACTACAGGTCTAGAATATACAGGACTTTCTTATGGTGATGTACAGCGCTGAAGAACACTGGAGAAGCTTTCACACACACACACACTAGACTCATCTGATGTACCATTTAATTGACTACTTCGGCTCACTCACACACACCCTCACTCACACACACACACACAGATGCACACACTAGACTCATCTGATGTACCAGTTAATTGAGTACGTCCGGTCACACACACACACACACACACACACACACACACACACACACACCCAGCTGCGCCAGTCAGCATGGAGAAGCTGGACATCGTCAGGGCGATCTGCAGCAAGGGAGGCATGATACTGTACGAGGACCTGGAGAACATCGCACCCCTGCAGGAGGTCAAGAACATCATCACACGCAACCCTGACAAGTTTGTTGAGGTACAGGAGCCCTGTGCGCGTGTGTGTGTGTGTGTGTGTGTGTGTGTGTGTGTGTGTGTGTGTGTGTGTGTGTGTGTGTGTGTGTGTGTGTGTGTGTGTGTGTGTGTGTGATATTGTGGAGTGTGTGTGTGTGTGTGTCAAGACCATCATCGCACACAACCCTGACAAGTTCGCTGAGGTACAGGAGCCCTGTGTGTGGGTGTGTGTTTGTGTGTGTGCATGATAGAGTAAAGACCTGAAGAATATCGCATCTCTGAAGGAGGTCAAGAGTGTTATCGCACGTAATCCAAATACCTTCGCTGAGGTGTGTGCGTGGAGTGCGTGCGTGTGTGTGTGTGTGTCTGTGTGTGTTGGTGGTCGGCTGTTCGTAAGGGCCAGTTCTAACCTCTCGTTATGTGACTGGTAGAATATTAAGACTTTCGCTTACCTGTGTGTGTGTGTGTGTGTGTGTGTATGTTTGGGTGGTCAGCTGTTCTTAAGGGCCATGTCTAACACACACTCTTTTGACTGGTAGAATAATAAGACTTTTGCTTACTCGTGTGTTTGTGTGTGTCAGTGTGTCTGTGTGTGTGTGTGTGCCTGCTTGCATGTGTGTGTGTGTGTGTGTGCAGTGTTTCCCATACATTGAGGAAACTATGGCGGCCCGCCATAGTTTAAATTTGGCCGCCATAGTTTCCGAAAATGTTTTTTTTTTTTTTTTTTTTTTTTTTTTTTACGATTTCCGTGTTTGTTAAAAGCGATTTCAATTACGATTTCCTTCGCATTTTCCTCCTGGAGTAAATACATCCTATAGAGAAAACCACAAGTGCTTGAAAGAGAGAGGGATCAAAAGCCTTGTCAAGTTGTTGTAGTTAACTTGGGTTTGGGAGCAATAAAAAAAAAAACCTTCCGAGAAGGGACAGTTGGGATGAGTTTACTAACACTCCCCAGGCTTTGTTTTACAGTTGTAATGAGTTAGGTGACAGGCCTTCATTGACAAGGCAGAGGAGACATTGGGCTGCATATTGAAATGAATATAGACATAAATGTGTAATATGTTGTTCAGCCCTTTTAATGGGAGGAATTTTGAAAAACTGGCCCTGTGACCAGCACCCCTCATGTAGAATGTGTGTGTGGGGAAAATGCATAGCCTACCCTCTTAGACCCTTTTGTTTATGCGTTAACAATTTCACAGCATTCTTAAATTCTTATCTCTGCTCCTATTTTGTTTTATTATTTTTTTCATTACATAGACCCCTGCATGTGTATTATGTAGCCTTATTTCTCAAAATATAAATGGCTGAAATGTAGGTGTAGGCCTATAGTTTCTCCATGCGCCAATGTCATACTGTACTCATTGTTTTGCCATTTTGCATTTACACTGCGTGAATAACCACCCTCCCCCCCCCCAAAAGACCCGTGAAAAGACACCCCCCCCCCCCCCCCCCCCCCCCCCCGGACAAAAAAAATCCTGGCTGCCCCCATAGTTTCAAAAGTTCTGTGGGAAACACTGGTGTGTGTGTGTGTTTTCTCTCATGTGCATTTAGGTGTTTGTGAGGGCCAGGTGTAACCTCTTGCTGTGTGACTGGTAGAATATTAAGACTTTTGTGTGTGTGTGTGTCTGTGTGTGTGTGTGTGTGTGTGTGTGTGTGTGTGTGTTTGTGGTGTGTGTGTGTGTGTGTGTGTGTGTGTGTGCGTGTGTGTGCGTGCGTGTGTGTGTGCTTCCCTCAGGTGTGTTTAGATGGTCGGGTGTTTGTGTCTGTGTGACTGGTAGAATAATACAATTTTTTCTTGTATGTGTGTCGGGTGTTTGTGAGGGCCAGGTGTAGCCTCTCTCTGTGTGACCTTCTTACCTGTGTGTGTGTGTGTGTGTGTGTGTGTGTGTGTGTGTGTGTGTGTGTGTGTGTGTGTGTGTGTGTGTGTATGTGTGTGTGTGTGTGTGTAGGTATGTTTGGGTGGTCGTGTGTTCGTCAGGGCCAGGTGTAGCCTCTCGCTGTGTGAGGAGCTGGACTGCACAGGATGCCACAACCTGCACATGTGTGAAGATTACATGGTGGGCATCTGCGAAGACCCTGGGTAAGATGGATACACATACACACACACACACACACACACACACACACACACACACACTAAACATCTCTCACACAGACAGACACACACACACTCACACACACACACACACACACACACACAACCTGCACATGTGTGAAGATTACATGGTGGGCATCTGCGAAGACCCTGGGTAGGACCAACACACACACACACACACACACACACACACACACACACACACACACACACACACACACACACATACAAGCTAAAAGTCACACGCACATGCACACAAACAAACAAACAAACAAAGAATGGCTATAGATTCAAATCTACAGAAACAAACAAGCAATAAACCACAAACAAGACACGTTGTCAATACTCTCTCTCTATCTCTCTCTCTCTCTCTCTTCTCACACTCTTTCTTTCTGTCTCTCACACGCTCTTTCTTTCTCACGCGCGCGCGCACACACACAGTCACACACACACACACACACACACACACACACACACACACACACACACACACACACACACACACACACACACCAATACATAGCATAGCATAGCATAGCAGCTTCTGAGGAGGAAGCATTCCAGGTTATATGCTGGTGAGGAATGTGATCTTGATAAGATATGGGTCACATGGTGTAAGTAGACTGCTGCCTGTTGGTGTTGTGTTGTTGTTGTTATAGTTACCTCTGCTGTCGCCTTTGTTGTTGTTTTTGTACAGTGTTGCCAGATGTGTACTATAATTTTGTCCATTTTATCCTTTGTACGATTAAAAAACACAATGTACGATAATTTCAGAGTCATTTCTCATGATCTTGACTCCACCCATAGCCTGTGGGTGTTGAAGGAGCATGGTCTGATATTAGCATGTGTAATATTGTTTATTATTCATTTATATATTTATCATCTTCGCAGATGTCCCTATTCTCATGATCTGCACTCCACCCATAACCTGTGGGTCTTAAAGGAGCATGGCCTGATTGGTCTGAAGGAACATGAGATCTACGTCCTCCTATCCCAGGACGAGCCCCCACCTCGCACGCCCCCCGCACCCCCCAAAACACACGCTGACCCTCCTCACACCCTCCAAGACAACAATGACCAGCCTCACACCCTCCAAACACACACTGAGCCCCCTTACGCCCCTCAAACACACACGGAGCCACCTCACGCCCCCCAAACACACCATGAGCCTTCTGACACCCTCCAAACACACACTGAGCCCCCTTACGCCCCTCAAACACACACGGAGCCACCTCACGCCCCCCAAACACACACTGACATTTACAGAGGGCCCACTATGCCCCCACTGCCCTTACACACTCCTGAACCAGCACCTCGACGGGTAAGACTGAAGCCTAGCATACTGTGTGTGTGTGTGTGTGTGTGTGTGTGTGTGTGTGTGTGTGTGTGTGTGTGTGTGTGTGTGTGTGTGTGTGTGTGTGTGTGTGTGTTTGTGTGTGTATGTGTGTGTGTGTGTGTGTGTGTGTGTGTGTATGTGTATGTGTGTGTGTCTGTGTGGAGTACATTACATAGAGGAAGTGATGCTTTTCTACATACTTTTACCCTGCTGTCACAGTCCCACAGATGCTGTTAGTTTGCTTGTATATGTAATTATTTGTATTGTGTTGTAATGGTTGACATTATTAGAACAGAAGTGCTGTAAAATGTGCACACTGGTCTGTTGTGCACGTTGTTGATCTGTAGTCTTGATCTGTTTTTTATTTGTTAGGGCTTTGTTTCCTCAATTAGCCTTTTTCATCGCAATGTCAGACAAGTTCTGGATAATCTATGGGAAATTTCACTAGAAACAGTGGAGTGGAGTAAAGTTTATGTCTAATGCCACCAGATGTTACCTTTCCTGCTTCAAATACATTGAATCGAAGGTATCTGATGTCACATGAAAATGGTCATTACGACAGAGAGAGTGAAGAGGGAAATTTAGTGTGCTGCACCACAGCACCCCCTGTAGGTCTCTGCTAATACTGCATGGATTTCTTTCCATAAAAGGCACATGGAAGACTCAGACAAGCCAGGAGCAATAATGCCCTTCCATTCAAGCCAGACAACGCAGGTAATCTAATCTCAGACTATTGTTTTTAAGCTTCACCAAACAATCAAATGAAATCCATTTTCTGCAGTGAAGATCCCAGGGAGATGACCTTTAGCGATCTCTCTAGAAGATGTTAAGTCAACACTAAGTGTTGTTTAATTTCTACTGCATTTTGAACGGTATGTGTTTTATGCATTTTCGTAAAGTTCAGTGGTATAGTGAAATTAATTTGTTTATTTTCATAAGAAAATTTGCTTTTATTTGTTTGTTTATCTCCTGTTATAGGAAGTGATGAGCTCTGTCACCTATACCTCATTTATCGCTGCAGTGACCCAGGTGAGAACAACACCTTCACGTGTGTGTGTGTGTGTGTGTGTGTGTGTGTGTGTGTGTGTGTGTGTGTGTGTGTGTGTGTGTGTGTGTGTGTGTGTGTGTGTGTGTGTGTGTGTGTGTGTGTGTGTGTGTGTGTGTGTGTGTGTGTGTGTGTGTACACACGCACGCGCGTGTGGGCGTGTGAGTGTGTGTGCACAAATCTGTTTGGATGTCTCTCTGACAACCTATCTAATATTAACATACTACTACTGCTACTATCAGCAAAAATAGGACAATAACAACAACAACAAAAACAACAACAACAATAATAATAATAACAACAAAATGTCTCCTCCTCCTCCTCCTCCTCCTCCTCCTCCTCCTCCTCCTCCTCCTCCTCCTCCTCCTCCTCCTCCTCCATGTGTGTGTGTGTTCCTCCTCCACAGCCCTGTGTGGTAAAGCCCATAGCCGGGTGCCCTACCTCTGGCAGCGGAAGGAGGGGAAGACCTGGAGCGCACTCCCAAACAACGAGGACATAGAGAGAGACTACTGCAACTCAGCCAAAACCACACAGTGAGTTTATAAAATGATCACTATTGCAACTCAGCCAAAACCACACAGTGAGTTTATAAAATGGTCACTATTGCAACTCAGCCAAAACAACCCAGTAAGTTTATAACTTAATCTATATACATTACGTTTTTGACATTGGCCAAGTGAGTAACAACACTTCCAAGTCATTTTGGAGCAAGAAGGTCCACTTCAAAGGAGCTTGCACATGCTCGCACCACAATAAAATCAGAAAAACGTATCCTGTGTGCTCCAGTCGTCCTTGGCCCAGTCTCCTTTGAAGTGGACCAGCTTACTCCAAACTGAATACAGTCCCAGACTGTGAGCACCAAGAAAGCTAGAGCGCAAGTGACCTCCTTTCCTTACTTCCAAGTCATTCTCTCTCTCTCTCTCTCTCGATATCTCTCTCTCTCTCTCTCTCTCGATATCTCTCTCTCTCTCCCTCCCTCCCTCTCTCTCTCTCTCTCTCTCTCTCTCTCTCTCTCTCTCTCTCTCTCTCTCTCTCTCTCTCTCTCTCTCTCTCCCCCCCTCTCTTTCTCATATGGTCTGTAGTGATGGGACTCCCTCAGTGGATTTCGGGTTGTTCCTGAGCGGGATGGATGAGGTGCGTCGTCTCTCGGTGTCGTCTCCAGCGTTCCTGACGGCCTCTGAGCTGGTAACCCAATGGGCCTGGTATTGGGAACTGGCGGAGGACACGTGGAGGGAGTACCGACCCACGGTAAGACCATTTGTAATCAATTCATGTCTAACTGTTAAAACAGTTTACATACACAAGTCTACCAGTGGAGGCAGTACCGACCACCGCTAAGACCAGTTTACAGGCACTCGTTTCCCAGAGGAGAGAGTATAGACCGACAGTAAGACAAGTTGTATTAAATTCATGATGTCTATCTGTTTACATCCACAAATCTACTAGTGGAGAGAGTAGCCTACCGACGGCTGGTAAGACCACTTAACATTATCACTCAGCACTTTACATTTGCCACTTGACGAGTCAGACCAATTTTGATACACCAGTTTACCAGGAAGACCACAAACCAGTGGTTGAAAACAAAGAAGAAGAAAAAAGGCAACAGTCAACAAGTAGAAACAGAAACAGTTAGTACAGTCCACCAGTCTACCAGTGGAGAGTGTACTGTGGAGAGTGTACAGTTTACATACATGAGTCTACCAGTAGAGGGAGCACTGACCGCCAGTAAGACCAGTTTACATACACCACTTCACCAGTAAAATAAAGTTAACATGCACCACTTTACCAGTAAGAACAACAGCTTACATAAACAAGTCTAAAAAACAGTTTACATACACAAGTTTACCAATAAAAACAGCTTCCATACACCCTTTTTACAAGTGGAGAGTCTCGACTGTGGGAAGACCCTCAATTTGACCTGGGAGTGGCGTATCCATTTAGACTTTCAACACACTGGGACTTGGTCAGTAAACGTTTGGTGACAATAAGTTCACAACTTTGCACAAAGGTGTTAATTTGTTGTTGTTTTTTTTCTAACAGAAAGAGAACCCAAAGAGCACATCCATAACGAGTGAGAAACTGGAGCAGAAACTGCAGGAAGGAGTGCAGTCCTTCAACTTCGCCAGCGGGGAGAATGTCTACACACTCAACTTCATAGGTGAGTGGCAGGGTAACATAAGAATAACTGTGCATTAAAAAGCTTTATTAAAACTTTGGCAACATATATTAACAAAAGTTGTAAACAAAACATGAACCATAGGATAAACCCATGACCCAGAGGGTTAGGTGATGACCCATAGGTTTGTAAAATGACCCAGAGGGTTGTGAAATGACCCAGAGGGTTGGGAAATGACCAATAGGTTTGCAAAATGACTCAGGGGGTTGGCAAATGACCCAGAGGGTTGGGAAATTACCCATAGGTTTGCAAAACGACCCAGAGGGTTGGGAAATTACCCAGAGGGTTGGGAAATGACCAATAGGTTTGCAAAATGACTCAGGGGGTTGGCAAATGACCCAGAGGGTTGGGAAATGACCCATAGGGTTGGCAAATGACCCAGAGGGTTGGGAAATTACCCATAGGGTTAGGGAATTACCTATATGGTTCGGATATAACTGAGGCCTGATTCAAACCTGCAGGGTTCCCATGGGCACCCCTCACCACTGACCTTTGACCTCTAACCTTGACCTTTCCAGAGTTCATCCAGACCAATATGGCCAGTGGTATGATGAGGCTGGTCAGGAGGCGTCCCGTGTTCTTCTCTCATGCAGACGTGCAAAAAGTCTCGTAAGTCACGCACCCCCCTAAGCACAGCAATCATGAAACACCCACAGGACTCTGTATATGAATACCATGCAGAACTTTTGAAAATGAGGTTTAAAAAAAAAAAAAAAGATAAATAACCCCTTTATTTTGGAACTTGAAGGCTTTTAACCTTTGTTCCCAAATATTGAAAGGTGAAACTTCCTCAAGCTCCAAAATGAAACTCTGCAGTTTAAAATGAAGCGTCTTTGACTTCAGTCATCTGGAAAGTTGTCATATTTGGCAAAGCATGCTAACATACTGGGTAGGCGCTCTACAAAGGAAGCCGTTTTATTTTCAAAATACACATTACATACTGTATTACAGTGGTTATCTTCTGGAAATACCACACACACATTATTTTTTTTAAGTTATTCTTACCATGTGTTTTTTTCTTGCAGTGAGAAATATGCCAAAAGGTTGCAGCCTAACTTCCTGAGCTCCATTCCGGAACACTGGGACCGCTCCTTACTTCCTGGTACAGGGTACGAGGTAGGGTCCAGGATTGACTTCTTACATATCGTTGCTATCCAGCAGACACCTTGTGTATCGCTTCTCTTTTCTTCATTATTATTTTATTTAAAATCACTATTTTCTTTAAGAAATAAACATTCCAACATTACAGTCGGTTAACCGATTATTTATCATGCATACATATAGTACTGATTTTATTTCATGATATATTTTGTGCCTTTTATAATATATTTTATAATGAATGAAGAACAAATAATTGTAAAACATAGTGGAGATATGAAGTTTCTGCTGGATAGCGATTATATTCTCAAATATCATGCATGGAGTTTAGATGAATTTGAAACGCTATCTGGTGGAAGAATAGAATATTATCAAAATTACATGTTACAATCATTTTGTATTGAAGTACAAAGCAATTACTGGCAACTACTGTATCAATTATTATGAAGTCCATACTGAATGTCTCAATATGATAGTGTTTTTCAACAACAGCCCTCAGTAATAAATGGGAAGCATTAGTCTATTTTATAATTTTCTTAATACTAAGGGGGGAGTTGGCAGGTTTCTGATGAGATCACTCATGACGAGGTCAAGTGGGCATTTATTTTAAAAAAAGAAAAGGGAAAAAGGTTGAGAACCACTTACTTACTTATTTACTTATAAAGTCTCTCCACTTTGAACTGTCTGTAGCCAACTTCTCGATTGTCCCCAAGCTTTGATGGTGCTGCTGGAGCTTCTTCTCAATGGTGCGGCATCATATTATTTTAGGCCACTCTTTCTTCCTTTTGCCTTTCTGCGGTCCAGTGTAATGTGACTCTTGGGATTGCATTGGAGATGTTTTTGGGCCAGTAGATGCTATGATTTTCCGCAGGGATGATGTATGAAAGGTGGAGAGTTTGTGCAGGTCGCCTTCAGTTGTTTTCCAGCATTCTGCACCATATAGCAGAGTAGATATGACGCAGCTTTGGTAGAGTCGGAATTTTGTTTTGTTGCTGTATTGTTTTGAGTTCCATACCTTCCTTAAAGGCGGATTCATACTTAGCGTAACTGGCGCTAACCTCATTCATACCTCCCTCGCGACGATGGCGTGCGCTCAAAATGACGTCACACGCCCCTCCGCAAGCTGCCACGCGCGAGGTCGTGCACCCCACATTGTTTGTAACTTGGTGTGCGCCACCAGCGACCATGTAGGTAGGCAGACAAAGCAGGAGTTGCGAAGAGAGGCTACAGCTACTGTAGGCTACTACAGAATGGACCCTGCATCATTTAAAGGATAATATAATGTCCTAGAGAATTATTTTATCTTCTCCCTTAAATGTTGTTCAGTGAAACAAATCTATGTTTCATTGTGGTAAGTCATAAGTCAGACGTTTCAGTAGCCCTACAGCAGCTGTGTTTGGCTTTCTATGTTTATACATCTGAACTCACGCTGCGAGTTGCGAAAGATGCTGCCGTTTCTCTCATGAACAGCAGAGGGCACACTTCCAAAAATGCAAGCGAAAGCCTGTTAATGGCGCTTTTGACTATGAATAGTCTGCCACATTTTAATGGTTCTCGCGCCAAATGCGCCAAAGTGCGCACATTAAGTATGTAGAGCCCTTTAATCTTGTGAAGCTTGCCTGTGCTTTGTATTGTTGATCCGGTTCTGGATATCTTCACTGGTTCCCCCATCATTATGAATGGTGCTTCCCAGGTATATGAAACTGTTTGTGTTTTCCAAGGTGTGGTTCTCTATTGATACAGTTGTTGGTGCTTTGGTGTTGATGGGCATGACTTTTGTTTTGAGAACCACTGCACAACAATTTCTCTCTGTTTTGATCTCCTTTTCCCCGCAGAGAGTCCAGTTGCCCGCCACATCCCCGGAGTACAAGAGAGTACTGCACCGCTTCAACAGCACCATGGGGGGCATGGAGAAGAAAGGTGCCGACAAAATGGCAGGAGGAGTGAGAAGAGTGAAGAGCATGGAGAGAATACAGAACCTCAAGCTCTGGCGGTTCTTCATGCTGTAAGTACACTATATTTACACTATATATGCTCTCCTATTAAAATGCTTATTTACAGTACGTGCACGTAAAGCCAAGACTATGGTGTTCAAAGATCTGAAACTTCTATGCACAGCGAGGTTCCAGGTGCTGGTGATGTGCAGTCATCAGTAATCCACAGTAAACAAGAAGGATCACCGGACACCAAGACTATCGTATTAACATGGGAATGCTGCTTATAAAAATTGACTTACCAAAAAGGAACTTAAACAGCAAAGACATTATACAGTATAGTCCAAAAGTTTGGACACACTGTCTCGTCAACACAGCACAATTGATGGGCCCACATGTTTTTACAAGGGGTATTTCAGACAGAAATATTCATAGATAATGTATATATATGCTCTACACAGTCTCACCCCAAGTAGTCAATTTTTGACTACTCAATTTTTGACACCCCAAGACTGCAATTTTTGACGTCTTGGGTATTCCTTCCACGTCACATTTTGACTATGTCCTCAAAGTCGCCCCCTTGTGGCAGCATAACGTCATTGAGGTTAGGTTCAGGGATAGGTTTAGGGTTAGGCCACATAGTCAAAATGTGACGTGGAAGGAATACCCAAGACATCAAAAATTGCCGTCTGGTCCAAGGTAATCAGAAATTGACTACTTGGGGTGAGACTGCGTTGATATGCTGGATCTCAAATGGCCCACTTGTGCCCTTCAGTGTTCATGTTTCAGTGCGTATGCCGTATTAGTTACACACTGAAACATAGTGCCCGAAGTGCACAAGTGGGTCACTTGAGACCCAGTAATACTGTAGATATTCAGTACTGTAGAGTTGGTAGTCATCTGTCCCATTGATGATGCGTGTGTGTGTGTGTGTGTGTGTGTGTGTGTGTGTGTGTGTGTGTGTGTGTATTTCAGCCAGAGGAATCAGATGAAGAACGAGGCTGGGGGGGAGGTGTGTGTGAAACAGCTGTTCCACGGGGCCAAGGCGGAGTACATAGACACCATCTGCCACATGAACATCGACTGGCGCGTCAACGGCCTGCAGGACACGCGCTTCGGGACAGGTGAGGCAGCCGTGGCCTAGAAGTGGCAAAGAAACTCGACACAGAAGAACAATCTCTCGGGGGGAAATGCATTGGCCACGGTGTAGTACGGGGGCGTTGCCTGAGGACACGAGTGGATGGAAAATTAACTCCCTTGCGCATGGTCATTGGTCAGTGGGTGCGATGGATACAATTTTCGTACTCCCTTGCACATGGTCAGTGGGGGCGACACCATGATGGATAATTTGTGGCCAATTAATGGCAGCTGTTGGTCAGCAGTAATTGCTGGGGGTAATTAAGGACAGCTGACAGACATTCACGCTGTCCTATGACCTGTTCCACAGTGAATTGGTACGTTTACATGAGGCATTTAAATCCGATTTAACTCACTTTAAATCTCATTAAAACTTAATTCCACTTTAAAAACATCATGTAAACACTTACCGAACAGGATTTAAGTTTATTCCGATTTAAACTTAAGTCCGATTAAAGTGGGTGGTTTATTCCTCTTTTAAATCCGATTAAACACGTTCCTCTGTCATGTAACCTTTTAATCAGAATTACAATAAATCCGGTCGTTCCACGCATGCTCGTTGACCACACGATGGCGCCAAGAGCCCGTGCTCTTTGTCAGTGAGAAAAAAGATGGCGGCACTTCCTGTTGATTTTCACATGAAAGTTTTGCTTAATTTAAAGTCCCTAAGCGACTATAAATGTTGTGGCTTCCATATATTGATGTAAAAGTGCCCCACGAAGTAATTAAGCACAACAAAGTTACTCCACATCACCCTTTCACCAGTTCGTTTTTCTAAGCTAGGAGGGTGCTAACTAGCATTTGAAAGAACCAGACCCAAAGGGGATTTTACCAGCCTTGAGTCCACTGAGGGAATTCATTTTCGGGCTGAAGATAAGCTTGTGTCCCAGTAGTTCCCCGGAGGTTTGGCGACCACGCCCCCACGCCTTATTTGGCTCACTCAGCACGTGCGTCCTCAGTCCAATCGCAATGCTTTATTTTCCCCAGACGTTTAATCGCATTTAAGTGAAATTGCCATGTATACACGTCACAAAATAAGTCTTAATCCGATCTACTTAAATCCGATCTATTAGATCCGATTCAAAAACATCATGTACACATAGCAAATAACACTTCCGTACTCCCCTCGCCATCATTTTGTACTACGCTGTTATGTCTCAAGCCTCTTTGGCCGTGGCCTAGAAGTGGCAAAGAAACTCGACACAGAAGAACAATCTCTCGGGGGGAAATGCATTGTCCACGGTGTAGTATGGGGGCGTTGCCTGAGGACACGAGTGGATGGGAAATTAACTCCCTTGCGCATGGTCATTGGTCAGTGGGTGCGATGGATACAATTTCCATACTCCTTTTTGCATGGTCAGTGGGAGCGACACCATGATGGATAATTTGTGGCCAAATAAGCTGCAGCTGTTGGTCAGCAGTAATTGCTGGTAGTATATAAGGACAGCTAACAAACATTCACGCTGTCCTATGACCTGTTCCACACTTCGACCCTCGCGGAAGTGGCATTGCATGCTTCCCTGATGCTTCCAATACTGACCGTGGAAGAAGAGTAAAATTTCCGTACTCCCCTCGCCATCATTTGGTACTACGCTGTTATGACGTCAGTAAGCCCTCCTGTCTCTACTCTCCTTGGTAGTCTAGTGGTTAGGGAGGTGGTCTCAAAGGTGAACAGGTGAGGCAGGCGTGGCCTAGTAGTGATTAGGGAGGTGGTCTTAGGAAAACAATGGTCATCACACACTCAGAACTTCGATCAGGGTCATCATCCGAAATGTTGGTCTCATTAAATATACTGCATGTACTTCAAAGTTTATTATTGACCGCCGTGCGCACCTCACACGGTGTGCGTTTACTAAAACCAAAGAAAGACTTAGGGAGGTGGTCTTAAAATCAGAGGGTTGCTGGTTCGAATCCCCATCCTTACCTTTCTCTACATGTTCATCAGTGGCTAGTGTCCCCTTAGCCCTTAAGTAATTTAAAACGAATTACTAAGTACAGTTCCACAATTATATCTTATACCTGGGTAGTAAGTAAACCAGGCAGCTACTTTTCACGGAATGTATGTCTTCACTTTCAATAATTGCATTATTACATCAATAACAGACTTTTAATTTTTACTTTTCCAGGCAGCTACTTTTATTGTGACGCCTCATGCGCTCACAAGTACACGGATCAACATGAAGTGGTGCGCTTCCTCTTCCTCTGCCAGGTATGTTTATGTTTCTCAGTGCGTTACAATATGCAACCTTGCCTCCTCCACTTGTGCTTGTCTCCTTGTACCAGGATGTAATATGTCATGATGGCATCACTGACCACAGTATTATATTTCAATATCTTGCAAAAGCTCCATTGTAAAGCCTTCTTCTCATTTGCAATTGGGATGGTGAATGAAAAACAGTCCCTCAAAAGTTATTGTGGCTAGGCTGATAGCTGGGAAACTTTATCGGTTTCTCCACGGAGGAGGGGCCAGGAGGTGGGGCGAGGAGACAAGCACAAGTGGAGGAGGCAAGGTCGCATATTGTAATGCACTCTATATGTTTAAAGGTGCACTGTGTAATATTTTAAGCATCTTACTTCCAGAATTCATGCTGCCCATTCACAAATGGTATCTTTTCTACAAATACTTACCACCACCATCAATTTCTAAGTTTTCATTGTGACTGGGAAAATTGCACTTTCAATACGTTAAAAGGTGGATGTTCCCCATGTCTGCCATTTTGAATTTCCAGAAATAGACAGTTTCATTGATTAGTATATTTGCAATACCTACTCTGACCACCATCCTGCAGAGTACAGCTTTAAGGTGTTGTGCAATAACATTTATCTGGTTCGTATCTACTGCATTTGTGTATTTATGTACACTGCTAGACATAATTATTTCCTTTACTCCACTTCAATTACTCCACTCGGTAACACTTTACAATAACTACCCAAAAAAGCTTAATAAACACTTTATTAACATTTAATTATAATTAAAATTTAACAACGCATTTACAAATGCTTGTAAATGAGTAAGAACCAAACTACGACAGCACAGTGGAGTGGGAATCAACTTCTAAATGTGTGAGTTTTATGTGGTTTCACGCCTTCTGGTCTTTGGAGAATGAACTTCCAGGACCGATAAGACGGTGCTGTGTCTGTTGTGTTAACATAGTATTTCTTGCCCATTTATAAACATTTATAAACATTTTGTTGATAATTAGTTAATTATTATTACCTTCGCCAGAAGGTTATGTTTTGCCCGCCGTGTATTTATTTGTCAATGTCTGTTTGTTTGTTTGTTTGTTTGTTTGTTTGTACTTCGTCTAACTCAGTCAAAACTGAGCCGATTTTTATGAAATTTTGTGGGATGATTGGTCATGAGCCAAGGAAGAATCGATTCATTTTTGGGAGTGATTGGGTCAAAGGTCAAGGTCACGAAAAGGTCTAAAGGTCACGAAAAGGTCAAAAGGTCAAAATGTTTGTTTGTACTTCGTATAACTCAGACAGAACTGAGCCGATTTTTATGAAATTTAGTGGGATGATTGGTCATGACCCAAGGAACAATTGATTAGTTTTTGGGAGTGATTGGGTGAAAGGTTAAAGGTCAAGGTCACGAAAAGGTCAAAAACATACATTCAGCCGATTTTTATGAAATTTAGTGGGATGATTGCTCATGACCCAAGGAACAATCGATTACTTTTTGGGAGTGATTGGGTCAAAGGTCCAGGTCAAGGTCACGAAAAGGTCAAAAACGTAAATTGAGCCGATTTTTATGAAATTTAGTGGGATGATTGGTCATGACCCAAGGAACAATCAATTACTTTTTGGGAGTGATTGGGTCAAAGGTCAAGGTCACGAAAAGGTCAAAACATAAATTGAGCCGATTTTTATGACATTTAGTGGGATGATTGGTCATGACCCAAGGAACAACCGATTACTTTTTGGGAGTGATTGGGTCAAAGGTCAAGGTCACGAAAAGGTCAAAAACATTTTTCTTTGCCAAGCACTATATGCCAGAAGAACGTGTGCATGCTGAATTGAATAAGAGGTCAAGACTGGGCCAAAAATGTAATATTACGATATTCCGGTCCGATTTAAATGAAACTAACACCAAAATTTGGAGAATGTTATGCCCCACACTTTGAAGATGGCCAGAAAAAAATAAGTGGCGTAGGCGAAGGTTTGCGCTCTACCGAGTGCCCATTCTAGTTTATAAAGTGTTTATAAAGCTTTTTTGGATAGTTATTGTAAAGTGTTACCCACTTCACTCTGTTCTAGGTGCTGGTGGGGGATGCCGCTCTCGGACGGGCCGTCTTCAGCACGCCGCCCTTTAAGGATGACAGGAAGACGTCCTCCTACGACAGCTGCGTGGACGACGAGGCGCGGCCCAGCCTCTACGTGCTCTTCGAGAGGAACCAGGTCTACCCGGAGTACCTCATCCAGTACACCAGTACTGAGAACGACAAACAGCAACCAGCCACACCAACAACACCTGTACCAGTAATACCGGCACCGGCCATACCGGCAACACCTGCTCCGGCACCAGCTCTGGCACCGGCACCGCCAGCTCCAGCTCCAGTGGCCCAGCCTGTCTATGAACGGCTCACCATAATGCGCCAACCGGGACCGTACATACCTCCTGCCCCAGCTGTAGAACCCAAGCCCATATGTGACTGCGACTGTGACTGGGATATCTGTGACTGTGATGGCTGTGACTGTTGTGACGATTGTGACTCATGTGATTGCTTTGGCTTTTGATGACACAGTAAATCTGCACTTCCAACACTGGCTTCAGCTTTGGCACCGGCTGCCCATCTATGAAAGACTCACTATAAACTGCCAACCGGGGCTATACATTCCCCTCCCCCTCTTCTCCACAGCAGCACAGAAAATGTGACTGCGACTGTGGCATCTGTGATTGTGATGGCTGTGATTGTCACCGTTGTGGCGAGTGTGACTATTGTGATTGCTTTGGTGGCACTTTGATGTTTTGATGCACTTCCAACACTGGCTTCAGCGCTGAAAAGGTGATTGATTGCTTTGATGACACAGTAAACTATACACTTCCAACAGTGGCTTCAGCACCAGCAGTTGATTTTGTGCTGCCAGTCTATGAAAGTCTCACCATAATCTGCCAACTGGCGCCGTTGTACCTCCTCGACCACCACCTCCACCGCAGTAACGCAGAAGATGTGATTGCGACTGTGACATCTGTGATTGTGATGGCTGTGATTGTCACCGTTGTGGCGAGTGTGACTATTGTGATTGCTTTGGTGACACTTTGATGTTTTGATGAAACTATGCACTTCCAACACCGGCTTCAGCTTTGGCTCCAGCACCTGCAGCTGATTTGGTGCTGCCCGCAGGGTTGCCAGATGAGGCTGAGGATTTCCAGCCCAAAAAATGCTCAAAACCCGCCTAGAAGCACAAAATCCCGCCCAATTCTATTGATTTCCATGGCAAAAAGTGGGCGGGTTTTTCTGCTAAATGCCATTTTTACCCGCACACTGCCATCCTAAGCAGCCTAATTGGGCGGGAACCAGCCCAATCTGGCAACACTGGCTGCCCGTCTATGAAAGACTCACCATGAACCGCCATACCTCCTCCCTCCCCCGTCTCCACCCAAGCGCAGAAAATGTGACTGTGATATCTGTGATGACTGTGACTCATGTGATTTTCTTAGCTTTTGATGACACAGTGATACATTGCTGCCGTGATTTCTTCCCACTTTTCAACACAGTCACAGAAGTTACATCATAATGCATAGCAAACGCTTTCACTCAAAGTGACTCAGTTACTTTAGGTAGACATGCGACAGAGTTGCCACCACCGATGCCATTTTATTATAATAGGCCTCAGCTGACACTGAACGTCACACATGATAGTGGATCTGGAACCCACTTGAGATGCGTTCATTGACCCGTAAACACGAGGCAGTGTTTAATAAGGAACGACATTTTGATACCACCAGGCCAAACTTCATTTTCCTTATAAAAAAGTTTGCACGGTACTCCAGATTTTGTCTTCTTTAAGTTCTTGTTATTCATTCGGTGGCATGAAGACATTCCGGCCAGGCCTGGCTTTCCCAAACAGCTGCACTTTTTTTGGTTTTCATAACAGTGTTAGATTATTACACTTGGCACTGGCAGACACTTTCACTCAAAGCGACTCAGTTACTTGAGAGGTACACATGAGAGACAGAGTTGCTGGCATTATCTATGCCAGGTTTAATATGTTAGCGGGCAATCTCGCTGGTTTGTTAAGTTGCTGCTGGGTCTGAATCGCCTGTACACATTCTGCACCTCACAAATGAGTGGCAGTTCTTGTCCGAGTGTCCGAATGTGTGAATGGTAAATGGCCTGCATTTAGATAGCGCCTTTCCACTCCTTCAAGCACTCCAAGCGCTTTACATTGTATGCCTCACATTCACCCACTCCAAGCGCTTTACATTGTATGCCTCACATTCACCCATTCACACAACAGTGGCAGTGGCTGCCACGTAGGGTACCACCCTGCCACCAGTAGCAACTTGGGGTTAAGTATCTTGCTCAAGGACACATCGATGGGGTCAGGCAGAGCGGGGCTTGAACTTGCAACGTTCTGTCTGCCGAACAGGCTCCTCAACCACCTTTCTACACTGTGTGCAGAATTATTAGGCAAACTATTTTTTTGATCATATCTTGACCAATATTTCAAAACAGCCGCATCCCTCTAGAAGACTTCAAAATTGTTTATATACTTTTCAGGGTTTGTTAGTTTGTTCAGTTGTTGTTTTCCCAAAAGAAAACAAAGTTGCCTAATAATTATGCACACCTGATATAAGGTGTTGGGCACCTTCGACAACACCCCCATATTATTTATTACACAAATATACATCACCTGGAATGCTTAGATCCAATAGGTTTTCATGTGCATATAGATTGCTGTTTGAAAATATGCATGAAAAAGACAATATGGTCAAAAAGCATGTTTGCCTAATAATTCTGCTCACAGTGTATGTCCTCTTTTGTTTGTGTCCTGTCACATACCGTATACAGTATGTCCTCCTCAAACTAGTGTGTTTAATATTTTGCTATTTCTGTACAAAAATGAGACAATCTGCACACTTTAGGTCTTTTTGTGGAAATCTTTTACTGGCTTTGCAGAAGAAAAGACCCGAAGTGTGTGGATTGCACCTTTTCGTACAGATGTTTCCACTGAATCCTGCACCTTCTAAACAGATGAATGGTGACCCTTCATTACTTCTAAGCAGTGTTGCCATATGTGTCTGACTAAATCCCGCCCAAAAGCTTCTCAAAAACTGCCAAAATGCGCTAAATTCCGCCCAAATTCAACAAATTACATTGACATGTATGGGCCCAAAACGGCTTTGAAAAAAAAAACGCCAAATGGCGTTTTTCAGATTTTTACCTGCAGACGCTCATCCCAAGTAGCCCAATTGGTCGGGCACCCGCCCAATCTGGCAACACTGCTTCTAAGTTTTGCTATTTCAAAGAAGACGTTTTATTCTTTGAAAAGCCTGGTGAACATATCAGAAAACTGACTGCTGTCCATATCCTGTCTCTCTTGCAGATGCCGTCTTTAAAACACACACACGCGCGCGCGCGCACGCACACACGCGCGCGCACGCACACACACAGACACACGCACACTTTCTATATGAATAAAGTCATTCATTAACAGCAGCTCTCTCTGGTCTCTTTCTTCCTGCCTCAGCTGATGACTCTCTCTCTCTCTCTCTCTCCCCCTATCCCTCCATGCACCCTGTCTGGTTCTCTCTCTCTCTCTCTCTCTCTCTCTCTGTCGTCGCTCTCACCATCTATCTCTTTCCATTCCCCTCTCTCTCTCCCCATCTCTCTCTCTCTCTCTCTCCCCCCATCTATCTCTTTCCATTTCCCTCTCTCTCTCTCTCTCTCTCTCTCTCTCTCTCTCTCTCTCTCTATCTCTCTATCTCTCTCTCTATCTGTCACAAACACAGTAGGGTGTTGTCTTCCTTACTGTTAGATGTGTGAAGAAGGACATGACAATTGATGACCTACAACACGTTCCAACAGGATGTGGCAAACAGAAGCACGTCATGTCTAAAGTCAGGCCTGTGTGTGTGTGTGTGTGTGTGTGTGTGTGTGTGTGTGTGTGTGTGTGTGTGTGTGTGTGTGTGTGTGTGTGTGTGTGTGTGTGTGTGTCTGTGTCTATCTGTGTGTGTGTGTGTGTGTAGTTGAGCAGATCACAAGTCAGGATTTTAAATAGAAGCGTGTGTAAAGTGAAGTGTCAGTGTGGTTGTGTATCTGTATTGACCTGGAGATGAAGCTGGTTGTGTTCGTGCTTTATGCAGCTCTGGACACCATTGCAGGCGAGTTACATTTGACAAAAATAGACAAAGATGGGGATGTACTTGTATGAAAAAAAATGTTCTTTATCTTATGTAGGCTATTTTAGCGGATCTTTTGACAGCTAGTTCATAGGCCTACAGGAGCTACTAGAGCATGCTGTAAAACATGTATCCCTTATGTATTTAAACATGTGACAGATATGCCGACATCAAACAACAAACAAACCAAGACAACTTGTGTATATACTGTGCTGCGTCTGCAGGTTGTGGTGCCCCTGAATATGAGGCTGTCTACAGATCACCTGGGGAGTCTGTACTCCTGCAGTGCTCGTGTGAAGACAGTCAGAGTGAAGTCGATGACATTTCATGGGTGTTTCTGCCATTTTGTGATGGGTGTGGCAGTGGGCCTACTGACTTAACGGATTTAACGGCTAAAGATGAGAAGCGTTACCAGGGTAGACTGCAGACATCCAACTCAAGCTCTCCGGTGTCCACAACTCTACACCTGTCTAACCTGACTGTGGAGGATGAGGGAATTTACATGTGTCGATTGGGCAGTGGAGGAAACTTCTTTCCACTGCATGTTCAAGGTAATGACATTTGTTTACATTGATATCTCTCTGTGACTCAAAAATTACAGTTACAGCTGTTTTTTTTGTCTGCAGTCGTTTCTCATCAGAGATATAGTGTGAAATATTTCTCTGTCTTTGAAAATTTGGTCAAACATTTGGATTTCCAGCTGGTCATTCCAGTCATTACATGACCATTTTTGTCGTGCCACATTAAAAGGATATGTGGTTGTGGCACATCCTCTTTAGAACAGCCTTGCCACTTTATTGTTGAGTCCTATTGTACCGACTTAGTAGCTGCAGTTCCAGAACATTTCCACTGGGGGCAATCAACAGAATGCAATATGGAGCCCTATGAAGTAGCCAGGCTGTGCCCTCCTAGTGACGCAACACTTTCAGCGTTGCAACTAGTCAGGTCAAGAGCAAGTAGGCCTACTTCCTGAGTTCCTGCAGATAAGGGAACTCCTCCCACTTTGTCGATAAGCAAACAACCATAAGCAAACCAAGTGTGGCAGGTCAACTATGCCGTTTGAGAAAGGTTAATTGTTAAGCTCTTGGTCAGACCAAGTCTCAAGGAGATTTGAACATCAATGATAATCAGGCTACCTATGGAGCTCCCTATAAACCCTATGGGTCACCCAGTTCTCGTCAAGAGCGCTCTCATTTTAATGTACAAACTTTGTAGTTCTTGGGAGTTCAATATGGGGTTTAGATCAAAAGTTTAATGAACGACAATGACGAGTACATATTATGTCTTTTTGATTTTTTTCCAGGGTGAGTTTTTGTTGCCCACAACACGCTAGCATTTTGCTATGTGTAAGATGTTATCAACACTTATTATATGGTGTGACGTCATCGGTCGAATGCTCCATTCATTTCAATGGGGCTCCCCAACGTTCGCACGTCTGTTATTTTTCGATAACGGACGGGTTGGTCTATATCAGACCGCTGTCAATGGCAACAAGACTTTTCACTGCTAAAGCAACTTTTCAACAAGACTCTAATCAGCTGCTGTGATAGACAACACCTGTTGTCCTGGCTACCTAGCTGTTGCCTAGCGGTGTTCCACAACGGCACTGTTTTGTTTTGCGCAGAAACAATCTTTTGACATGAAAAACTATAATAAACTTAACATTAAATAGGCCTAAAGAAATGTCCCCGCCATGTGTGAATCATTTAAGTATATCCATAAAATAAGCGGGTTAACGTTCGGCGAGTCGGTCGCTTTGTGGAATAGCAGCTCTTCAGAGAGAACAAGACCCCTCCGCTCCGCGTCGGGGTCTAAAGATTCTCTCTGTCGTGCTGCTATTCCACGGTAGCGACCTTCTTGCCGAACGTTAACCCTTACTTAATATCGCTTTTTAAGCAAATGCTTTACTCGAACACTCTAACACTCAGCCATGGGTATTTTCTATATAGCCTCTTTAGTAAACAAAATTCGAATTACTAGAGAAAAATGTATATCCTGAGATGAGGGCACTTTGCGGGGTATAGCTCCATAGGACTCCATTCATTTGGGTCTCCAGAAGCCGAGCGCCCCACAAGGAAATAGAGTGGAACTGCAACCAAACAGCCTCGTTCAGTATCCGGTAATGCACCGTGAGAGTTGCCTGGTTAACACCAAACCTAATCACAAGTGAGATCGAAATGATTGTGTAGAACTAAAGGCAGTATGGGAGTTCCCAGGCTACCGTGAGAGTACATACAGTAAGTGACAAATCTCTACCTATATCTGTGGTTGTGGTGCATTTTGACAGACTCCAGGCCTGAGGGGGGCAGTATCTCTGTGTGGATCATTATAAATGTTTGAAACTGCTATTATGTTTTGTTAGGAACCAAAGTTGACTCCTGTAGCATCCCAGTGTGGATCGTCCTCATCATACGTCTGCTGCTGGCGGTCCTGATGCTGGGAGGAACCATAGTCATCTGCTGGAGATGCTCAAGTATGAGGACACACACACACACACACACAGGCGCGGAGTGGCCGTCGGGAGATCGGGGACTTGTCCCGGTGGGCCGCGGCCGTGAAATGTAATAATGCGGCCGCACTGCGTTCTTCCCCGGCCCTAAAGTTTGGAAAGTATACTCATGAGCACTGACTTCCCACTTTCTACTTCCATATATTTGAATTTAGCTGACTAGCCAGTATTTATACCGTATACCAGACGGCAATACCTCACTGACGGTGTCAAACAGTAAATTGGCCACACCCCTTCTCTACTGATAATTTTCATACACCGTAGATCGCGGAAGTTTACAAGATCTTAGTAACACAGTTTCGTTTTCAGTATTTGAAGAACCTGTGATATGTATATTGGTTACCAAAGGATGGAAATATTAATAAATTATGATTTATTTTCCGATTTCCACACGACTGTTACAGTTTACAGTCTTTTCAGTCCAGATTCACTTGCTCTGTGGTTATTGACTTGGGTTACGAACAGACTCCACCAAGTGGTAAGGAAGAGAACTGTGCTATTGTAAATAATGGATCAATCAATTTTAAGTGGGTATACTGTAATCCCTGAAATTTTGAAATGGGTGCGTATACCTGCGTTTTACGTAGACTACACCACTGGCTGTGCATTTCATCAAGGTGTAGGCTACAATTCTCCACTTCAGGTTGATATTTTGACAACACTAATGTCCACATGTAGTACGACTGCAGATTTCGTGGCTTTTGTCTTTTTGGTTAGGAAACCATGTTGTTCGCTTTGGTTTTTTTTTTTTTTTAAAGAGGGCCGCCAAGGGGAAAATTCTCCCGGTGGGAAAAGGTGGGCCACTCCGCCCCTGCACGCACACACACACACACACACACACACACACACACACACACACACACACACACACACACACACACACACACACACACACACACACACACACACAGCATGCTGGTTCTGATGCTGATTGCCAGATGTGTGTATGGGGGTTGCCACATTAGAGGGACATGGGCAGCTCCATTTTATGAGCATGTGACTAGCCAGAAGGAAACAGGACACAAGTAGGCCCCAGGGGTACATTGAGTTGATCATATAGTCTGATAGTGCAGAGTCTAAGCTTTACAATGGCACCTTACACATGGACATCTGGTGATATCTGATGAATGTGGGGCCTTTTGAATGTGTTCACTTCTTAAAGTAGAGACAGAAAAAAGCAGGAAATTCCGCTCAGATGTAATGTAATGTAATGTTTTAATATTGTTTTTGAAAGCATTGAGTATCTTCCTCAAGACCTGAAAGTCTTTTTTTCAGTTTCACTCTGAGAGAGATGTGTGTCCTGTTTTCCTATAGCTTGTCACATATTTACAGTAGACATAAACAATTTGATGCAAAAGAAGAGAAGAAAAGTGACGCCCTCCCCCTAAAATGACATACTTTATGGTGTCAGTGGCCATACCACACATATTTATGGCATATTGAGGACTTAACTACTACACATTTTTAATATACTCAGTGGTATACTCACTGATGCAATCAAAATACTACAAAGTATGGCCCTACCGTGGCGCAAATGGTAGGGCACACGTTTGCTATGCGGCCGACCTGGGTTCAATTCCCGGCCCGGGTCCTATGCCGTCCCTTCCCCTTCTCTCTCTCTCTCCATACTCATTTCCTGTCATAACCTTCACTATCCTGTCAAATAAAGGTAAAAAAGCCCCCCTAAAATTTTTTTTAAAAAGAAAACATATATATATTTTTAAAATACAACAAAGTAAAACCAACCTAAATCTCTCATCTTTTCCCCCTAGAAAGAGCAAGCAGAGTGACAGAAGAAGGACCGGTAAGCATCTATCTCAGAGTGCGTCTTAATATGCCACCTTGCCTCCTCCACTTGCGCTTGTCTCCTCGCCCCGCCTCCTGGCCCCTCCTCCGTGGAGAAAACGATAAAGTTTCCTAGCTGTCAGCCTAGCCACAACAACTTTTGAGGGACTGTTTTTCATTCACCATCCCAATTGCAAACGAGAAAAAGACTCTACAATTGAGATTTTGCAAGATATTGAAATATAATGCTGTTGTCAGTGATGTCATCATGACGAGAAGCGAGTGGAGGAGGCAAGTGGAGGAGGCAAGGTCGCATATTAAGATGCACTCTCAGTGTTTCTCAACAGGGGTGCCGCGGAAACATGGCTGATAATTAAATTATGTAATATAATACATGTTTGTCTAAATTGATAAGTTAATGCTAGTCAGTGGAATCTTTCATCTGCCATTTACGCACAATAAAGTAAATACAGGTCGCCCCAGTCAGTTGCAACTTTGAACGTCTCCAAATGTGTTACTTTTCCAAGCTTTTGTGGTATCGGATGCGATGCCATGTTACGGCTTGTTGGTTTGGGGTGCCTTGACATTTTTCATGAATTGAAAGGGTGCCTCGCCTAAAAAAAGGGTTGAGAAACACTGCTCTCTCATGACAACATGGCCTCATGACATACAATGCCAATGGATTTGGTCTGGGTACAATGTGGCCATTTTTCTTGCTTGTTTCACTGTTGTTAGTAAAAGTAAATCTGCAGAAATGTTGCATTACTGACAGGCTTGGGTTAGGGATGGTTTTGGTGTGGACACAGCTTTGCAGTTTTGTTCTGCAACAGAATTTTGTAGTGATCATGGGAAAAACTACATATGTCGTGCAAGGCTAGTCACATGACAAGAGTACTTTTCTAGGGGCCTTTAATTTGGCTCTTGTCACATCCGCAAGTTTCAGCTCAGCTGGAGGATGTGGGTGGAGTTTTGTAATAATAATTGGAAGAGAAATAAAGAAAAATGTAATGTCTTTGAACTTGTATAATTTGTCTCTCTTCTCTTCTCTTCTCTTCTCTTCTCTTCTCTTCTCTTCTCTTCTCTTCTCTTCTCTTCTCTTCTCTTCTCTTCTGTCTTCCTTGCAGTGACGCGGCTGTTGTCCACAGTGGATGCTTTAAGGCATGCAGACATGCACACGTTTAAACATACCCACATGCACACACTCAAACACGCCGCACACACACACACACACACACACACATGCGCGCACGCACACTCATACATGCACACGCACACGCAACACACTATGCCAGGCAAAGTGATTGGACCTATCCTGCTTGTTTGTATTTTCAAAACTCAGTCTTTATAAATAAAGATTTTATTAGCAGCCTGCTCTCTCCTGCCTCTTACTCCCTCATCATCATCATCATCATCATCATCATCAGCGCCATCATCATCATCACCATCATCATCATCAGCGCCATCATCATCATCATTATCATCATCATCACCATCTTCATCATCATCACCATCTTCATCACCATTAAGTTAACAGTTTCATCATTATTATCATCATCACACACACACACACACACACACACACACATCATCATCATCAGCGCCATCATCATCATCACATCCACATTAAATCACTGTCATTCTCCCACATACGGATGCACGTATTGTTGTTTCATAATTGAAAGGATAATAAGACAGGTCATACTTGAGAACTGGTAGCCATGTCTGCACCATAGCAAAGGGGTTTCCAAACGTTACCATGACAAGGCCCCCCATATACCAGTAGATTCCAGCCAGCATGCATATTATATGACTGCCACTACTCCTACTTCGTCGTCAGGGCCGAGATGTAATTTTTCAAAGACAAAACCCATTCATTTGATACAGGGACTTGGAACGTTGCCAGCAGGGGGCGATGAGATTACTTTCCCTCCCAATTTACAGGTCACTTAACCTGACTCTCGCGCAGATGGATTGTCATCCATCTGGAATTATGGGGGTAACCTTGCTGTTCTAGCCCGTGGGTGTATTCAAAAAAAGCTCGAACGTGATTGGAGAAATTAGGTAACAGTGACGTACTACTTCAACCAATCATATCGAAACGGGCCGTGACGTAGTTGTCTGCGACGCGCGATAGAAGCCACAACAGAGCAGTTAGCATGTTGACAGTAGTTCCAGTCCAGCTAGCATGTGTATAGTGGATCATTGGTGGCGTTTGAACGGCAAGCCGCCTGTGGTATGCCACCTGTGTCCGACATCTGACCACTGACGGTTACAAAATACACAAGGCATCGGTGGATTTTGGTTGGCAATCCGACATAGTGCACGAATACTCTGTCTGCACTGTCCAAACAGCGGCATGCTACCAGCCCCTAGCACCAATGGAGGACTGCCTACTTGTTAGACTACCTCTGCGCCTACTCATTTGGTGCTATCGTTTGCATCAGATGAATCACAACAAAGATATGGTAAGTTAGATCTCTTGAAATGGCTATATTTTCTTTTAGTGAACACATCATGGGCATGGGTTTGTCAGTTTCTGACGGGGTGATAAATATTGCAGACAAAATGGACGTCTGCTTGCCTGCACAACCAATGTGACATGTGTTGATGAATAAAACTTAATCAAGTATGTGTATTTCGCTGAAAATGATTACCGATCAAATGTTATTCCGACAAAAATTGCCAGCCAGCATTAACTACTCCCGGTGTGCACGATTAACTCCGGGTCCGATTAACTTGGATGGCATGATGAAGAGCTGTTCACGTCAGACAAGACAGGATATGGCGTTTCTATTATACACTTTGGAAACTGCATTACGGTTCGACGAGACGAGCATGCCGTCGCACTTTTTCCGTTGTTATTGTGCGCGATTGTATTCTCAAACACTTCAGCTGTGGTCAATTCAAATAGTCGATTCTTGAGTGTGCTAAGCACTTCGAGAAGTTGTAGGTGACCATCCCTAGTTGATCGGACGACGAAGTTAATCGTGCTCACCGTCATAAGCTGGGACACACACACACACACACACACACACACACACTGTGCCATTGTGAATTGATCAATGGTGATTTTTTTTCCCTCTCTCTCTCTCCATTATTAGGTGACCCAAGACCCACGGTTATATAAGGTATGTCTGATTTATTACATCCATTGGTAGGGCAGAGGCAAAGAGTACATTACTGAAGCAAGCAAAGCCGTATTGTTAAGGGGTGTAAAACCCATTTGTGTAAACAATTAGTTTTTTTCACCAGGGTGGGAATGTGAAATGACTGAGAACCTTATTATCAAGGTAAATAGGACCCTTGTTGACCTCACCTGTACCTGTGGCCTTGGAAGGTGTCCAATGTTACACTTACATGTTTGAATTCTTAGTAAGAGTAACTGAAAAGTATATGTGCTGTCCTGCACCCCTATCCACCTAAACCTACATTAATTTCTACATTAAGAGACTGTACTCCTCCTCATAACATTACAGTTGACAGATGCTTTTGATCAAAGTGATGTACAAGGGCAGTAATGCAACATGTGGGTGGAAAATACTCTGTACACAGAGTAAGTAGCCTACCCTGTTGTTAATGAACTTTAAGTCACCTAGAAATATTTTAAAAGGTGTTGCAATCAATTCCCGTGTTATTTTTGTTCAAAACCTTGTATGTAGCCACAATTGTCACACATAGCCTTCTGAAATGTTTGTCTAATATACTTCTTATACTTCCTTTCCCTGTGTCTGACGCCAGGAGGTGTATGAAGAAACGACAGCATAGAGGACCCAGCACATCCCCTCACAGATTCCATGCCTTTCAAAATATCAGAACAAGATGTCAAGGCATTTTCCTTAAAGAACTTACAACATTTCAGGAGTGTGTCACCATTTGGGTTTTCATTTTGTACAATACATCACCTATCACCAAGAACGCTACATTTTATAAGCTATGTTTCCTGCATTGCCAGTAACCAATATTTAAAAGAAAAAAGAATGTGTATATATAAATTGATATCTTATTTGTCATTATTTACACTTTCATTACTGTACATTGAGAAAAAAAATAGACAGTGTTTTCTTTTCACAATAAAATTGTATTTACATTTGTTCCAATTACTTGTGTACACCATTATTTACACCATTTGTTGTTCAATATTCGATTCGATATTGTGACAAAATTCCACTTCTTTGTTCCCAATGGATGATGGTTAGATTCTGAACTAATGCTGTGTTACATGTTCCATTATGTCTATGAATCTGTCATTAGGGAGAGTCAGTCACAAAAAGCCTCACTCACAACCAGTAGCATGAAGTACCTTAAAACCATAGGTTATTTGTAACTGATGTCAAACGTAAGGACTGTGGTTGACTGCTGCCTCATTAGGCTTTGTATAATGAAAGTGGCACGTCTGGTATTTAAGTACACATATTCTGTACAGCTGTCAGCAGACCCTGATAACATTTCCAACTTTTCAGTAACAGCTAGATCTTGGTGGGGTAGTGTAGTGTAGATTCTATACGCATGTGGTTGTACAGGCGAATTTTGAAACCGGCTCAACACAGAAGACCAAAGAAATGGAATTGTGGTAGGTGCAACACGTATGACCTGGCTGGCTCCAAACTTGTGGTGCACATGCCCTGTGTGCCAGCCATTACTGAACTCACTGTCTTGTCTACCTAGAGTGTTCATTTAATGGTTTACAACAGTACAAGTGAGGGAAGAGCCTAATTCAATTTCCACTGTACATGTGTAGCAGCTGGATGACCCGGTCTGTGATGACAATCCCAGCAGACGCTGCCAATGCCATGACGTGCCTACCTGAAAACGACACACATAATGTTAAAATAGAATCTGCAAACAAGGCAACTGTAATTCTAAAGACTCTATAGGCCTAGTATCTGCATTTTAATTCATACCTATTTAAGGCTCAGACCTGAACAGCAGTAGGCTACTATTACTTAGTTTTAAATTTACTGCTGACAGAAAGGGAGAGTTGGGGTCCTTGCCAGTAGCTGGTGAGTGACAGGCCTCACAGCCTGTTTTTATTCCAGTACCCTCTTGTGTTAATTCTGTTTCCACGCGAAGTGGGTCTCTTAAGTCTTAACCATGCAAAATCTGTGATTAGTTTAGTCTTTACCATCGAAACAGGTTAACAACTAGGGCAAGAAGTGAAAAGGGGAAGCCCACAGACCTATATCAATATGTATAGATCTGTGGGGAAGCCATCATGGTGAGTTTGAAGTCAGAATGTCGTCGTGAAATAAACATTCCATCTCTCACATGCCGACGTTTTGGGACATGCTGCATTGACAGCGACCACGGGGGATAGTACATTTAATTTAACACGAACTTATCATAAACAAATTGGTCTGAATGTGCTTGGCATAATATTATGATCAACAGCACTCAGTCACCATAGCATGCGAGGTCTGGAAATGAGGCTTGTACAATATTGAATTACCGGCACTATGGGGGCATTCACAGTTGTAGCCTACCATGTCAGTCAGTTTCACACACACCAAAAACACGTTAGAAACAACCAAGAGGTTTTCACTCACCATTTATATGTGGC
>NC_085871.1:47813931-47818931 GCF_034702125.1 Engraulis encrasicolus | reverse complement strand
AGAGTGAAGTCAGGAGTATTGCATGGATTTTTGAGCCACTTTGTAATGGGTGTGATGATTCGGCTTTCTATGACTTAACTGCTTTAATGACTGAACATGAGAGGAAGCCTTATCGTGGTAGACTGCAGATATCCAACTCAAGTTCTCCGGTGTCCACAACTCTACACCTGTCTAATCTGACTGTGGAGGACGAGGGACGGTATGCATGCCACATGGACAGTGACAAGTATTCAAAGAGAGGCTTTACACTTCTTGTTCAAGGTAATTGTCAAGTTGTGTTTGATTTTTCCTCAGTTTTTTGCTCCAACTTGATAAAAGCTTTGGTCACACAAGGAACAACTCAATTTTCCCCTTTTGTCTTTTATTGAATTTCAAGTAGGATGAAGGGGTTGATGGCAGGTTGTAAACCTTAAACATAAGAACAGAACAAATTGCATTATTTCATGTTCAAAATAAACAAATGACATCATATTTACTAAGTAATTACATCTTTAAAAGTACAATCAAAGTGTTAGCTAGTGTTAATTACATATATAACCTTTAAACAAGTAACATGGCTTGGCATTTGAACATAAGTAGGTCTAGTATGAGCCACAAAGTAATCAGAGTGCAAATAAACTTAGCTTTTAACTCTGATTCAACCATAAACCATTAACTTAAGTGAGTCAGTTACAAACACTTGGACACATGTGCACATGTGCACATCAACATTGATTAAAGTCCATGCTTTCCATATTCAAGCGCAACAGTAAGTATTTCAGAGAGTCAATCTCTTACCAGTTGCGTATGACCGTTGAACTGAGGGTTTCTTTTGTTTTCTGAGTTGATTTCTTTGTATAGCTTTGTTTTCTGTTGCTGACAAACATTTCCTTCCTTTGTCTTTTAGGGGTGCATTCTGTTCTGCAGGCAATATGGCCGCCCCAAGTATTTCCTGTGAACTGACAGGAAGTTTGGGAACTGTGTTTTGTGCTAACTGCTTGTCTGCCCCCTGCTGGTTTGGAGGGGAGATGTGAGTGGATGCTAAGAATGGGGTGTTTTGTGAGTGTGTTCTCAGAGCTGGCGAATCAGTAATCCTATTTGTGATTGTTTGTATTGACCAACGCATACAGTACAGTACAGTACATGAGGATTTGTCAAATGTACAGTTGACTCATACCAAATTCATATTCTTTAAACTCCATTTTCAAGGTAATAACATTTGTTGATCTTTATATTTATATTTCTCTGTGACTCATAATCTGAAAAAGTACAGTCTATTAAGAGTCACATTTACTGTAGATTGCTGTTTTGCTGTGTCTGCAGTGGTGCCTGTGAACTTCATCAGGGGTGAATTTCTCAAAACCAAAGTTGCTTACTACATTAGCTACTTTGTTGTTTTCAATGCATTTTCCCATTGGCAATCACCGAAGTTGCTAATAGGCTAAGAACTCCTCTTTTGAGAAACTCACCCCAGAAATGTAGGGTTGGACTGGCCATAGGGCATACATGGCATTTGCCCGGTGGACCGTTGATGATTTTGGCCTGGTCCTCCCCTAAATGTGGCGTTAGTAATCCTCATGCCCCTATAGCAAACCTCTCCGAGTCATATTTCAATGTTCATTTTGGCTCTTGTGGTCAAAGTGGCTCATAATAGATGACTTAAATAATGTTGTCACAGGCTTCATTGTCTATCGCAATGCCTGGCGTACCGGACTTGGCTGAAAATGCCCGGCTTGATTTTTCATCCCAGCCCAGCCAGAGATTCTTTAAGTATATAGAGATATGCCACCATAATAGGTTTCTATGGGCACCTAACGTGACCAGGTTCCGGTCTGCCTAAAGGGGCGTGTCATAATGCTCCTAGCATTGAATAGAACAGTCCTTAGGTCTGCCTAGGTCTGCCTAAAGGGGGATTTCCCCCCCAATAATAGAACCCGGAAACAATGGGCCAATGGAACCTCTCTCTCTCTACTCTCTCTGGCCCAGCCCTGTCAGAAATGTAGTGTGAAGACACACATTTTCAGAACAGAAAAGGCGATTAAAAAAATGAATCTAATTAATGAATCTAATCTAATCTATTCTAAATTGATTGTAATGAATTAATCTCCATTAGTGCACTAATCTTGCAGCCCTAGTTTTTAGTCATCCTGTTGTTTTGTTAGGAAGCAACGCGGAGTCCTGCAGCATCTCTGTGCAGATGATCTTCGTCAAGAGTATAGTGAATAGACATTAGACTTGTTACTCTGCCCTTATTAGGAAGGGAAGAGAGTAAACCTGAAATTCTGCTGTCTTGTTAGGAAGCAGACTGAGTTCTGCTTTTTGTTTCTTTTTTTGTCTGTGCTAGTTTGGTCTCGACATTTGGATGTGTGGGCTTTAACCTTTAAATGAACACTCCACCGTTTTTTTGGTTTTCACATTATTTGCAGTTTTTCCAAGTATCAAACATTAAGTGTGAAGTTTTTTTTTGTCAACGTGTTCAGTAGTCTACTTACATTTATTAGTGTCAGAATTGGTGAATTTTATATCAATTTTAAAGAGGTTGATAAGTACATTTGATGATGTTTTGTTTGGTTCCATAGACTTCCATTGCTATATTTAATATGGAAGTCTATGGAACATAGTATACTGTCAAACTAGGCAACCCAAAAACACAGTCATGGGTGAGCGGTTTCAGTCATGGTGAGCGGTTAGGGCGTCAGACTTGCATCCCAGAGGTTGCCGGTTCGACTCCCGACCCGCCAGGTTGGTGGGGGGAGTAATCAACCAGTGCTCTCCCCCATCCTCCTCCATGACTGAGGTACCCTGAGCATGGTACCGTCCCACCGCACTGCTCCCCATGGGGCGCCACTGAGGGCTGCCCCCTTGCACGGGTGAGGCATAAAATGCAATTTCGTTGTGTGCAGTGTTCACTTGTGTGCTGTGGAGTGCTGTGTCACAATGACAATGGGAGTTGGCGTTTCCCAATGGGCTTTCACTTTCACTTTAACATAGAGAAAAAAACCTATCTATTCACATTTACTAGGGCTTAACTACATGTATTTCCTGAAATGAGGTGGACTGTTCCTTTACATCTTAAATGCAGTGTACGTGTAGTTGTACCTGTAGTCCTCCCGGTTATTTCACTGTTGTGTTACTTGTAGTAGAGAAAAGTCAGTGAAGAAGGTTTGCAAGCGAGACATGATCATTTATGTCATTAGAGACCATTCTTGTCGTGCCACATTAAAAGGATATGCGGTTGTGGTGTATTTTGACAGAACACACTTCAGACTCCAAGCCAGAGGGCATCCCAGTGTGGATCGTCCTCATCATACGACTGCTGCTGGCGGTCCTGATGCTGGGAGGAACCATAGTCATCTGCTGGAGATGCTCAAGTAGGAGGACACACACACGCGCACGCACGCACCCCCACACACCACCACCCCCCCACCCCACACACACACACACACACAAGCAGACGCACACCATGATGATCCTGATGCTGATGCATAGGTGTGTGTGTCGCCACTTTAGGGGGAAATGGGCAGCATTTGGGCACCATTTTAGGAGCATGCATGCATTGGCACATACAGGATGTTAGTAGACAGGAAGTAGATAGAGTTAGTGTAGTCATGTTCACAGTGTACAAATGTGGATGGAGAATATGCCATGCTCTCTTCATTAAAGATCCATAACCATCCTACTTCTACTTCAATTCTGGTACATCCAAACTCTACACATGCATTGGCACATACACGTATGTGCCTAGCAAGAAATAGCGGCGCCTTCAAGTGTCTTCCTGATTGTGTTTTCTAAATCACTGTTTGTAGACAAACTTATATTGTTTTTTGAAACAATAGCTCCTTCCAAACCTCAATTTGCAAATTCTGCAATATCTTTTTTTTTTTTCATTTTCACTTTGAGACCTTTTTTCCTGTGGGTAATCACATAGGCAGACGTAAGCGATTAGAGGCAAAAGAATAAAAAGTGACAACTTCCCCCTAAAATGACAGTGGCCGGACCACACCAATTTAGGACATAACTAAACATTATTAATATACTCAGTAGTAATGATCGAAAATGAAATACAAAGTCAATCTAACCTAAATCTCTCATCTTTTCCCCCTAGAGGGAGCAAACGGAATTGCAGAAGCAGCAGCAGCAGGACCGGTGAGCATCTCTCTCATTACAATACAACACAACATGGCCTCATGAGAATGTGTTTACAGTAGAGATGCACCGGATCCAAGATCCGGTTCCGGATCCGGCAGGATAATAGGGTTTTTCACAGGATCCGGATCCGGTTCCAGGATCCAGGATCCGGTAGCCGAGGCTTTTCGGCCAAAATAGTTTGAGCCAACGTGATAAAAAGGGCCCACGGGTGCGAGTAGGCTATGTGTTTCAACCCTTTCGTAGGATCCGGTATCCGTTTCCGGATCCGGCAGGATCTTTAGCAGTGGATCTGGTATCCGGCAGGATCCTAAAAATCAGGATCCGGTGCATCTCTAGTTTACAGTAAATACAATACCAATGGTCTGGGCACACTTTGGCCATTTTTCCAGCTGGATTTACTGTTGTTGGTAAACGCAAATGTGCAGAAATGTTGCTTTATTGACAGGCGAGGGTTAGGGATGGTTTCAGTCTGGGCACAACTTAGCATTTTCATTTTGCAAGAGTTTTGTAGTGATCATGGGGAAAACTACTTATGTCGTGCAAGGCTAGTCACATGATAGGAGTACTTTTCTAGAATCTTTTCATCCTTTGACTTGGCTTTTGTCACATCCGCATGTCACGGCATAGCTGGAGGTTTTTTAGAATAATACTTAAACAGAAATAAAAAAAGAAATGTCTTGTGTCTTGAGTAACTTGTCTCTCTTCTCTTCTCTTCTCTCTTCCTTGCAGTGATGGACTCTGTTGCCCATAGTGAATGCTTCATAACATGCAGACATGAACACCCTTAGACACGCCTGCAAACGCACACACACACACACACACACACACACACACACACACACACACAGACACTTCTTTTCTCTTCTCTTCTC